>NC_053490.1:517023853-517242615 GCF_905171775.1 Rana temporaria
GGCGCGGTACAGACGTCAGCGGCGGATCGTTTGTAGTAACATGGACGCTCCATATCGCGGTGTGTGTTGTCGGCGCGGTACAGACGTCAGCGGCGGATCGTTTGTAGTAACATGGAAGCTCCATATTGCGGTGTGTGTTGTCGGCGCGGTGCAGACGTCAGCGGCGGATCGTTTGTAGTAACATGGAAGCTCCATATTGCGGTGTGTGTTGTCGGCGCGGTGCAGACGTCAGCGGCGGATCGTTTGTAGTAACATGGAGGCTCCATATCGCGGTGTGTGTTGTCGGCGCGGTACAGACGTCAGCGGCGGATCGTTTGTAGTAACATGGAGGCTCCATATTGCGGTGTGTCTTGTCGGCGCGGTACAGACGTCAGCGGCGGATCGTTTGTAGTAACATGGAAGCTCCATATTGCGGTGTGTGTTGTCGGCGCGGTACAGACTTCAGCTGCGGATCGTTTGTAGTAACATGGAGGCTCCATATCGCGGTGTGTGTTGTCAGCGCGGTACAGACGTCAGCGGCGGATCGTTTGTAGTAACATGGAAGCTCCATATTGCGGTGTGTGTTGTCGGCGCGGTACAGACTTCAGCTGCGGATCGTTTGTAGTAACATGGAGGCTCCATATCGCGGTGTGTGTTGTCAGCGCGGTACAGACGTCAGCGGCGGATCGTTTGTAGTAACATGGAGGCTCCATATTGCGGTGTGTCTTGTCGGCGCGGTACAGACGTCAGCGGCGGATCGTTTGTAGTAACATAGAAGCTCCATATTGCGGTGTGTGTTGTCGGCGCGGTGCAGACGTCAGCGGCGGATCGTTTGTAGTAACATGGAAGCTCCATATTGCGGTGTGTGTTGTCGGCGCGGTACAGACTTCAGCTGCGGATCGTTTGTAGTAACATGGAGGCTCCATATCGCGGTGTGTGTTGTCAGCGCGGTACAGACGTCAGCGGCGGATCGTTTGTAGTAACATGGAGGCTTCATATCGCGGTGTGTGTTGGCGGCGCGGTACAGACGTCAGCGGCGGATCGTTTGTAGTAACATGGAGGCTCCATATTGCGGTGTGTGTTGTCGGCGCGGTACAGACGTCAGCGGCGGATCGTTTGTAGTAACATGGAAGCTCCATATTGCGGTGTGTGTTGTCGGCGCGGTACAGACGTCAGCGGCGGATCGTTTGTAGTAACATGGAGGCTCCATATTGCGGTGTGTGTTGTCGGCGCGGTACAGACGTCAGCAGCGGATCGTTTGTAGTAACATGGAGGCTCCATATCGCGGTGTGTGTTGTCAGCGCGGTACAGACGTCAGCGGCGGATCGTTTGTAGTAACATGGAAGTTATTAATATTTATCATTGTCGGGGGCGATGGCCTATTTCTATCACTATCTGCAGCCTACTTTTACATCATTTATCATCTCCTCCCGAGCCGTAATATTTCACTGATTCTAGCTGAAGGGTCACTAAGTATGGAAATTACAAAGACATTCTATGGAAATGGTGCAGAAGCATGCAGGAACTTTTCATCTGCCTATGTTGCCCTCCCGGGATACTCTCTCCCCCCCCCCCCCCGCCTCATCGACATACTAATGATCAGTGGCAGCTGGTGCTCCAATTTTTTTTTTGGGGGGGGGGGGGCAAACAAACTGAAAAAAAAAAAAAAACATCAATTGCAGCTACTGTGACCATCAAACACAGCCACTGTGCCCATCAATTGCTGACACTGTGCCCATCAATTGCTGACACTGTGCCCATCAATTGCTGACACTGTACCCATCAATTGCTGACACTGTACCCATCAATTGCTGACACTGTGCCCATCAATTGCTGACACTGTACCCATCAATTGCTGACACTGTGCCCATCAATTGCTGACACTGTGCCCACCAATTGCTGACACTGTGCCCATCAATTGCTGACACTGTGCCCATCAATTGCTGACACTGTACCCATCAATTGCTGACACTGTGCCCATCAATTGCTGACACTGTGCTCATCAATTGCTGACACTATGCCCATCAATTGCTGACACTGTGCCCATCAATTACTGACACTGTACCCATCAATTGCTGACACTGTGCCCATCAAACACAGCCACTGTACCCATCAATTGCTGACACTGTGCCCATCAATTGCTGACACTGTGCCCATCAATTGCTGACACTGTGCCCATCAATTGCTGAACACTGTGCCCATCAATTGCTGACACTGTACCCATCAATTGCTGACACTGTTCCCATCAAACGCAGCCACTATGCCCATCAAACACAGCCACTGTGCCCATCAATTGCTGACACTGTGCCCATCAATTGCTGACACTGTGCCCATCAATTGCTGACACTGTGCCCATCAATTGCTGACACTGAACCCATCAATTGCTGACACTGTGCCCATTAATTGCTGACACTGTGCCCATCAATTGCTGACACTGTGCCCATCAATTGCTGACACTGTGCCCATCAATTACTGACACTGTACCCATCAATTGCTGACACCGTGCCCATCAAACGCAGCCACTATGCCCATTAAACACAGCCACTGTACCCATCAATTGCTGACACTGTGCCCATCAATTGCTTACACTGTGCCCATCTATTGCTGACACTGTACCTATCAATTGATGACACTGTGCCCATCAATTGCTGACACTGTGCCCATCAATTGTTGACACTGTACCCATCAATTGCTGACACTGTGCCCATCAATTGCTGACACTGTGCCCATCAAATGCAGCCACTGTACCCATCAATTGCTGACACTGTGCCCATCAATTGCTGACACTGTGCCCATCAATTGCTGACACTGCGCCCATCAATTGCTGACACTGTGCCCATCAAACGCAGCCACTATGCCCATCAAACACAGCCACTGTACCCATCAATTGCTGACACTGTGTCCATCAATTGCTGACACTGTTCCCATCAAATTTAGCCACTGTGCCCATCAAATGCAGCCACTGTGCCCATTAATTGCTGACACTGTCCCCATCAATTGCTGAAATCTCTATGGTCGTTTTCTTGCGCTAGCTGATTCTTTATCCGGATCCCCAATGGCACGGGAGAGCACCGGATGGAGGCGGGATGTCCCCATCGCCTGTAAGAACGATCAAGCGGCGGAACTGCCGCCAAGATCATTCTTATCGTGCAGAGAATCGCGGGCAGAAAATAATGATATGATGATATAATAATATGCCTGTAGCTGCCCCCGTCATTCACATATCCCCCTTGAAAGTCAAGGAAGTCATATGACTGTGCACTTTGCAAGTGCAGTTGCTCCAGAGTTTAGTAAATGAGGTAAAGCTTCACTTTGAAAAGAATACAAAATCACATGCAAGAAAAATATAAATACATTTTTGCTTGCACATGATTGGATGATGGAAGTCTGCAGAGCTTCTTCTTGAGCAACTGCACTTGCAAAGTGCACAGTCTATTTGCCTTTAGTAAATCAACCCCAAAGTGCTCACCAGGGCCAAAGGAGAGGTGAATCTCCCCTGCAGGGTCACAGACAGCGATACAAATTAGACAGGGGTCACACCCTTCCATATGCTTAAAAAAAAGGTCTAGCTAGAGATACTTTAACCACTTGCCGACCGCTGCACGCCGATATACATCGACACAATGGCAGCGGTGGGTAAACGGGCGTACAGGTACGTCCCCTTTAATTTGCCGTGTAGCGGGCGCGCGCCCGCTGCGTCCTCCGTGAGCATGCCCGCGAGCCCCAAAAACTCAATGTTCTCCGGCAGCCCGCGATCGTGAGACGGAGCTTCAGAACAGGGAGATGCCTATGTAAACAAGAAACAAGGGGCCGGATTCAGCAAGAATTTACGCCGGCGTATCTATAGATATACGCCGCGTAAATTCAAAGCTGCGCCGGCGTATCTTCTTTCTGTATTCAGAAAGCAAGATACGCCGAAATTAGGCTAAGATCCGACTGGTGTAAGTCTCTTACGCCGTTGTATGTTAGGGTGCATATTTACGCTGGCCGCTAGGTGGCGCTTCCGTCGTTTTCGGCGTACGATATGCAAATGACCTAGATACACCGATTCACAAACGTACGTGCGCCCGGCGGAATTTTTTTACGTTGTTTGCGTAAGGCTTTTCCGGCGTAACGTTGCTCCTGCTTCTATGAGGCGTACGCAATGTTAAGTATGGATGTCGTTCCCGCGTCGATTGCGTCGTTTGCGTAAGTCGTTTTGCGAATAGGGCTGGACGTAATTTACGTTCACGTCGAAAGCAATGATGATTTGCCGCGTACTTTGGAGCAATGCACACTGGGAAATTCCACGGACGGCGCATGCGCCGTTCGGGAAAAACGTCAATCACGTCGGGTCACCAATAATTAACATAAAACACGCCCCCTCATCCTCATTTAAATTAGGCGCGCTTACGCTGGCCCCATTTACGCTACGCCGCCGTAACTTAGGAGGCAAGTGCTTTGTGAATACAGCACTTGCCTCTCTGACTTACGGCGGCGTAGCGTAAATACGATACGCTGCTCCGCCGTAGCAATGCACGGATTTACCTGAATCCGGCCCACGGTATGTCCCTGTTCTGCCTAGTGACATGACAGAGATCTACTACTCCCTGTTAGGGATGAGCTTCGAGTTCGAGTCGAACTCATGTTCGACTCGAACATTGCCTGTTCGCCGAACAGCGAACTATTTGGGGTGTTCGCGGCAAATTTGAAAAGCCGCAGAACACCCTGGGAGAAATCTAAAGTGCTAATTTTAATGGCTAATATGCAAGTTATTGTCATGAAAAGTGTTTGGGGACCCGGGTCCTACCCCAGGGGACATGTATCAATGCAAAAAAAGTTTTAAAAAAACAGCCGATTTTTCGGGAGCAGTGATTTTAATAATGCTTAAAGTGAAACAATAAAAGTGAAATATTCCTTAAAATGTCATACCTGGGGGGGGGGGGGGCGGGGTATAGTATGCCTGTGAAGTAGCGCTTGTTTCCCGTGCTCAGAACTGTCCCTGCACAAAGTGTAATTTCTGAAGGATAAAAAGTCATTTAAAATCACTGCTCCCGAAAGAAATGCAGTTTTTAAAACTTTTTTTTGCATTGATACATATCCCCAAGGGCAGGACCCGGGTCCCCAAACACTTTTTAGGACAATAACTTGCATATTAGCCTTTAAAATTAACACTTTATATTTCAAACGTTCGAGTCCCATAGACTTTAATGGGCTTCTAAAGTTCACACAAACTTTTGGTCTGTTCGCAGGTTCTGGTGCGAACCGAACGGGACGGGGGGGGGGGGGGGTTGTTCGGATACTCATCCCTACTCCCTGTCATCGGGAGCAGTGATCACTGTCGTGTCAGTGATAGACCATCCCCCCACAGTTAGAATCACTCCCTAGGACACACTTAACCCCTTCATCGCCCCCTAGTGTTTAACCCCTTCCCTGCCAGTGTAATTTACACAGTAATCAGTGCATATTTATAGCACTGATCGCTGTTTAAATGACAGTGGTCCCAAAATAGTGACAAAAGTGTCCGATGTGTCCGCCATAATGTCACAGTCCCGATAAAAATGTGTAGAAGAATACGTATCGGCCTAAACTGAGGAAAATACATTTTTATATATTTTTGGGGGGATATTTATTACAGCAAAAAGTAAAAAATATTTTTTTTTCAAAATTGTTGCTTTTTTTTTGTTTAAAGCGTAAAAAATAAAAACCGCAGAGGTGATCAAATAACACCAAAAGAAAGATCTATTTGTGGGTAAAAAGGACATCAATTTTGTTTGGGTGCCACGTCGCACAATTGTCAGTTAAAGTGATGCAGTGCCGAATCGCAAAAAGTGCTCTGGTCAGGAAGTGGGTAAATTCTTCCGGGGCTGAAGTGGTTAAAAAAAAGTGGATGCCCCTCCATTGATAAAACGATTAAATCTACGCACATATATTGTATAGAAAAATAAGAGCAGATGGTGGCAGCTCTTTATTATAGAACAAATGTGTTACATTACAAAATCATTTTGGCAGCCGTATATACAAATCTTCATCAGGACAAGTGATAATAATGACTTAGATACTCTCCTTGAAGGGGAACGTCACTCACCCCTGAAATAAATGCGGGTAATGAGCCCATTACCTCTTCTCTTTTTCCTATGTGGCATTAATATTCTTACAAGCCCAATGGATCCAGGGTTGTCCCCTTCTCCCACACCGTGCTCTTCCTACATGTCCTGCCATCTTCCTGTAGGTCATCAGGGGGGGGGGGGGCGCTGTCCCTTCCAGGTTCCAAGTGCTAGCTTGCGCAATGTGTTCTAGATTGCTTGAGATCCCCTGGGATATGAGACATGGGGATCACTGGAGGCCATGGGTGTCCGCTCCATAGGGCAAGGGGGGTCGTTTGCCCCCCCCTGGAATCGCCAGGGAGAGCCAGGAGCAGGGCCGAACTGGCCAGAGGACAGAGGGAGGGGAGCGCCGTTTTATATAGTTTACCAGGTCTGTGCTTTGTTTGTTCCAACATCTGTTGCCACAGGTAACACTAGACTATTTTCTGATGTGTTTTTAGCAAGTCTGGAAACACAGAGCAAACGCAACACAGAGTTGTAGCCTACGGCATAGTTTCTAGTTGTCCCTTATTTAGAGTGCCTGTCCCTCTTCTGGAATCAAAACCATTTGTCCCTCATTCCAAAAGGTTCCTCTTTTAGACCTGAAATAAATATACTGTCAATATAGTGTAGTGTTTCAGTCAAGGGAAAGGGGTGCTGTGTAATGTAAAGGGGTCCAGTGATGCAGGGTGTTATGTAATGTAAAGGGGTCCAGAGGTGCAGGGTGCTGTGTAATGTAAAGGGGGCCAGTGGTGCAGGGTGCTGTGTAATGTAAAGGGGGCCAGTGATGCAGGGTGCTGTGTAATTTAAAGGGGGCCAGTGATGCAGGGTTTTGTGTAATGTGGTCCAGAGCTGTGGGGTGCTGTGTAATGTAAAGGGGTCCAGTGATGCAGGGTGCTGTGTATTGTAAAGGGGGCCAGTGATGCAGGGTGCTGTGTAATGTAAAGGGGTCCAGAGCTGTGGGGTGCTGTGTAATGTAAAGGGGTCCAGTGATGCAGGGTGCTGTGTAATGTAAAGGGGTCCAGAGCTGTGGGGTGCTGTGTAATGTAAAGGGGTCCAGTGATGCAGGGTGCTGTGTAATGTAAAGGGGGCCAGTGATGCAGGGTGCTGTGTAATGTAAAGGGGTCCAGAGCTGTGGGGTGCTGTGTAATGTAAAGGGGTCCAGAGCTGTGAGGTGCTGTGTAATGTAAAGGGGTCCAGAGGTGCCATTGTGGAAAGGGGGTACACAGTAGTGACAGAGATATTAAAAGATGCAGGGGCAGAGTGGGATGTTTTTACATTTTAACCGGGTGGGGGGGGCGCTTTTAACCCCCGCTAGCGGTCAAAGAAAGGGTAAAATGCAACTGTGTATCGCCGCTGCCGAAGCACGCCCCCCCCTGAAAAAATTTCAGCGGACGCCCATGCTGGAGGCTGTAGGCACCTGCTGCATGATTCTCACCTAGACGAGAAAGGTGGAAGCAGCTGCAGCCTCTAAAATACAATATATATATATTGGTCCAACTTTATTCTGTTTTCAGCCTATTCAATATCACTGAAGTCAGATCAAAGTCGGTTCATCGTCTGATCCGACTTGTGGCATGCAACTTGTGCTCTGAGGATCTTGAAGGTGAATCCCATGCCAAAAAAAAGGCATGGGGTCCCCCCTGCAAGACCATACCAGACCCTTATCTGAGCATGCAGCTCGACAGGTCAGGGAACAGGGTGGACGAGTGAGCGACCCCTCCCTCCTGGACCATACCAGACCACATGCCCTCAGAGCACCTTGTCCCCATGTTGATGGGGACAAGGGCCTCTTTCCGACAACCCTGGGCGGTGGTTGTGGGGGTCTGTGGGGAGGTGGCTTATTGTAATCTGGTGGAAGCCCCCCTAAACAAGTGGACCCCCAGATCCCACCCCCCTATGTAAATGAATAGGGGTACCCCTACGTATTTACCCAATAAAGTGTAAAAAATAAATAAATATAGTAAGTACACAGGGTTTTGACAAAGTCCTTTTTTAAAAAATGAAGATTGAAGAATGTTCCACGTCGTATCGCCAACGTGTCTTCTTTCCCGGTGATATCTTCTCCCTCCGGTTTTTCTCCCTCCTCCGGTTCTTCTCCCTCTGCTGATGTCTTCTCCCTCCGGTTCTTCTCCCTCTGCTGATGTCTTTTCCCTCCTCCGGTTCTTCTTCCTCCGCTGATGTCTTCTTCCTCCGGTTCTTCTCCCTCCTCCCGGTCTACTCCCTCCGCTGATGTCTTCTACCTCCAGTTCTTCTCCTTACTCCGGGTCTTCTCCCTCCGCTGATGTCTTCTACCTCCAGTTCTTCTCCTTCCTCCGGGTCTTCTCCCTCTGCTGATGTCTTCTTCTTCCGGTTCTTCTCCCTCCGCTGATGTCTTCTTCCTCTGGTTCTTCTCCCTCTGCTGATATCTTCTCCCTCCTCCAGTTCTTCTCCCTCCGCTGATGTCTTCTTCCTCCGGTTCTTCTCCCTCTGCTGATGTCTTCTTCCTCCGGTTCTTCTCCCTCTGCTGATGTCTTCTCCCTCCTCCGGTTCTTCTTCCTCCACTGATGTCTTTTCCCTCCGCTGATGTCTTCTTCCTCCGGTTCTTCTCCCTCCTCCGGGTCTTCTCCCTCTGCTGATGTCTTCTTTCTCCAGTTCTTCTCCCTCTTCCCGGTCTTTTCCCTCCGCTGATGTCTTCTTCCTCCGGTTCTTCTCCCTCCTCCGGTTCTTCTCCCTCTGCTGATGTCTTCTTCCTCCGGTTCTTCTCCCTCTGCTGATGTCTTCTCCCTCCTCCGGTTCTTCTTCCTCCACTGATGTCTTTTCCCTCCGCTGATGTCTTCTTCCTCCGGTTCTTCTCCCTCCTCCGGGTCTTCTCCCTCTGCTGATGTCTTCTTTCTCCAGTTCTTCTCCCTCTTCCCGGTCTTTTCCCTCCGCTGATGTCTTCTTCCTCCGGTTCTTCTCCCTCCTCCGGTTCTTCTCCCTCTGCTGATGTCTTCTTCCTCTGGTTCTTTTCCCTCTGCTGATATCTTCTCCCTCCTCCGGTTCTTCTCCCTCCGCTGATGTCTTCTTCCTCCGGTTCTTCTCCCTCCTCCAGGTCTTCTCCCTCCGCTGATGTCTTCTTTCTCCGGTTCTTCTCCCTCCGCTGATGTCTTCTTCCTCCAGTTCTTCTCCTTTTGCTGCTGATCTCTTCACCCTCTGGTTCTTCTCCCTCCGCTGTCTTCTTCCTCTGGTTCTTCTCCCTCCCCTGTCTTCTTCCTCGGGTTCTTCTCCCTCTGCTGTCTTCTTCCTCTGGTTCTTCTCCCTCCACTGTCTTCTTCCTCCGGTTCTTCTCCCTCCTCCGGGTCTTCTCCCTCCGCTGATGTCTTCTTCCTCCGGGTCTTCTCCCTCCGCTGATGTCTTCTTCCTCTGTTTCTTCTCCCTCCGCTGATGTCTTCTTCCTCCGGGTCTTCTCCCTCCGCTGATGTCTTCTTCCTCCGTTTCTTCTCCCTCCACTGATGTCTTCTTCCTCCAGTTCTTCTCCTTTTGCTGCTGATCTCTTCACCCTCTGGTTCTTCTCCCTCCACTGTCTTCTTCCTCTGGTTCTTCTCCCTCCGCTGTCATCTTCCTCTGGTTCTTCTGCCGGTTCTTTTCCTTCTGCTGATGTCTTCTCCCGACGCTGGCTCCCACTGTCGGCTCCCGAGGTCTGCCATTTCTTATATAGCCATGGGGCGTAGTCATCCGGTAATGTCATCCAGAAAACCCTGCCCCCGTGAGACAGTACCGCCCATAATGCCACAGCTGTGTACTAACCATCAGACTATTGTATGTTTGCTCCGAAAGCGTTATTTTTTGTCCGATTTTTGATTGTGTGCACAGGCCTTAAGTGATCTTTCAGGCTGTAGCACAGCTGCAGTGTTTGTTGGACTCACTAACTGTCACTTCTCCTCACCTGGAATGGCTCTTTCACATCTCCATGACCTCTCTCTATACAGAGAGTACGCCGATTCTTCTTCAAAGGGTTAAGCCTGAATTGGTTCCTGATGCTTTTGTAATACGGACATAATAGGCTGTGTCGCCATCTGCTCTGCAAACTAGAGGGACCGGTTTTCTGATCCCTTTCAGCCGTGGAAAGAGCTCACTGCTACTATGGAACACGCAGCGTGAGAGCTTTAAAAGAGCAATTAAGTGTCACGAGGGTGCTGTGTGCTGCAGACTGTACTACTGGTCTGAGATCGGCGAACTTCACATTTCCCAATTCTATAATGACTCCATATACAGCCAGACTATGAGCAGCTGCGCCTTCACTTAATCGGCCAATAGGGTACTGAGATGGCTTTTGGAGGGCGCTGGTTATCTGGAAGGATGAGATCACCTTTATTCCTTTTTTTCCCAATAATATGAGAGCTTGACACTCTTCGTTTTCCCAACTGAAACTCTGCTTCTTGTAAAGAATAGGTAAACCCAATTAATAAAATCTGATATAAGTTTCAACATTGTCATTTCAAAAGTAATATAATTTTTTTATAAATCTGCATCTTTGATTAAAATCATCCCTGGTGATCCTGCCATGAAGGTCCCTGTTCAGCCACTTCCTGTCACAGGGTAACAACGCTCTGTCCCTGCCTCCTAGTTGTCCTCCTTAGTTGTCACCAGGGCCGCCATCACGGGGGTACAGGCAGTACACCTGTAAGGGGTTCCGGAGGTCCCCAGGGGCCCGATGACAACCCCCCTTTTTTTCATATTTCTTTATAAAAAAAAATATTTTTTTATATATTTTTTTATTTATTTTATATATATATATATATATATATATATATATATATATATATATATATATATATATATATATTTATATATATATATAATATTATTTATTATTAAAGGTCCCAGAGGTCCCCAGGGCCCCGGATAGCAACCCCCCTTTTTTTTATAATATTTTTTTTTTATATTATATTTTATTTCTTTTTTTTTTATATATATATTTGTATTAAAGGGCTCAGAGGTCCCCAGTGCCCCATGTGGAAAACCCCCCTTTTTTTATAAATGTTTATTTTTTTATTTTTGTTTATATATTTGTATTCATTTATTTATTTTATTAAAGGGCCCAGAGGTCCCCAGGGCCCTGGATGGCAACCCCCCCCCCTTTTTTTAAAATAAATGTTTATTTATTAATTTTTTTATATATATTTTTTATTTTATTTTTATTAAAGGGCCCAGAGGTTTCTTTTTTTTATTTTTATTAAAGGGCCCAGAGGTCCCGGATGGCAACCCCCCTTTTTTTGTCATTTATTTTCTTAAAATATATATATATATATATATATATATATATATATATATATATATATATTAAAGGTTTTATATATATTTTTTATTTATTTTTATTAAAGGGCTCAGAGGTCCCCAGGGCCCTGGATGGCTACCCCCCTTTTTTTATATATATTTTTCTTTATTTCTCCTTTTTTTTTTTAAAAGGCCCCCCCGCTTCTCAATTTTAGGTGGCAGCACACCCCCCCCCCCCCCGTTCTCTGCCTGAAGCTGTGTAAGGGGCCCCATAATTCCTGATGCCGCCATGGTTGTCACCTTGTCACTTCCATGGGCTAGAATTGTCTGCTTTACCCACTTGAGCTCCGGAAGGTTTTACCCCTTCCACGACCAGGCCATTTTTTGCTACTCATCACTGCGCTACTTTAACTGACAATTGCACGGTCATGCAACGCTGCACCCAAATTACATTTATATCATTTTTGCACACAAATAGAGCTTTCTTTTGGTGGTTCAGTGACCCTATAATATTTGGCACCTCATCCCTATTGAATAGAACTAGAAACAACAGGAGGATTGGGATTATAACGGTGCCCCAACTTGAAGAGAATACATTTAGTATAACAAAAAAAAAATGTATTCATAAAATAACAACATATATTGGGTTCAATAAAAAAAGCAGACTATGATACAAATCACATAGAATCAATGGTATCCATTTGTAGAAGGTGCTCAGTGTTTGATGTTGTATCCCAACATGTTTCGCCAACTTTGTTTTTCTCAGGGGATTTTTAAAGTGGAGGTTCCGCCCCAATTTTTTTTTTTTTAAAAGCCAGCAGCTACAAATACTGCAGCTGCTGACTTTTAAAATATGGACACTTACCTGTCCAGCGTGCCCATGATGTCGGCAGCAGATGCCGAGCAATCGCACGTTCCTCGGCTGCACCGACCGCCATACTTGGTGAGTGAATCGGGAAGTGAAGCGTTGCGGCATTTCACTGCCCGGTTCCCTACTGCGCATTCGCGAGTAGCGCGGTGCGCGGTCACTGGTTCCCCGTTCTCTCCTGGGAACAGCGTGTTTCCCAGATGGGGAGTGACTCCTGCACGAGTCTGTTCCCGGAAGTGGGTGCAAATACCTGTCTTAGACCGCCTTACGTCCTGCGCCGCCGCCCGGATAGATTGGAAGTACACTTAGTACTTCAGTAAAAGGTACTTAAGAAAAAATAAAAATAACATTTTTAAATATCCAAAAAGGAGGGGTGTTCTTTAGTTTAGGACCACCTTTCAAAAGTGGGTGGAACTACGCTTTAATGTAATGCAATGCAGATCGCATTGCATTACTTTCTTTCCACCGAGAGACCTGAAAGTGACGTCAAACAGGTCACTTTCCTGGGTGAGCAACAAGGAGGAAAGGAGAGCGGACGTGTCTCCACTCAGCTCCCTCCCCTCTACCCGGTGGCCCCTGTTATGCCGGTTCCGGCCCGCTGATGGGCAAGCAGAGCCCAGGATACATGGTGGCAGTGCCGATCTTGACCTCCCTGGGGCCCTAAGCAAAATGACATGGCACATTAAAAATGAGAAGCGGGGGGGCGCTGACGACAGTGACATGTCACATTAAAGAAAGTTGAGAAGCGGGGGGAGGGGGTGTTCTGCTGTCGGAAATGACATCTTACATTAAATTGAGAAGCAGGGGGTGCTGACTTCTTACCTCTTCTCCCATGCAGCCAGCGAGTTGAGAAGCGGGGTGAGGGGGCGAAAATGACTTCTCACTAGACGGGGCCTCTAGTAATTTGGGGGGCCCTTCACAGCTTTGCGGGGCCCTAAGCGGCTTGCATAGTGAGCCTATAGGGCGGATCGGCCCTGCTTGGTGGGGGCGCACACGGGGGGAGGGGAGGCACCGTTACCAGGGGTGTGTGGAAGAAATCGGGTGGCAGTGCAGCCACCCCAATGCTTCCAGCTGAAAGGCAGGACTTTGTCTATTTGTCAGATTTACACACAATCCTGGCGGAAACCTACCCCCCAAAATCAGACAATCGATAGGTATGCAGTCTATGGGATTTCGTCTTGTGGTTTTATTGTTAAATAACTTGGATGGGGTGCAGGGTAGGATGGGATGGGATACTCCAGAACCACTATCAGAAACAAAAGGACACACTTCTTTATGTTGCCAACTTCAGGAACAGATCTTCTGCTCAGCTCAGAATAAAATCTTCCCATGAGACACTAGTAGAGGCCAGAGGTATGTACTCCTCAAGGTTGAGAGGACGGTCCTCCCACAAGAAACTAGAGGAGAGTACAGTAAGAATATCTCAGGAGCGGAACCACTTAGCCCAAACGTAGCATAAAGTCTTTCCACAAAACCAAAGGGGACTAGTCATGTACCTCTCAGGAGAGGAACCACGTGGCCTAGCAATCCCAATAGAATACAGTCACTAGGATCTTGCAGCTGTACTCATAAGGCCAGGAGAGCAGCTGTGCCCATTCAGCATTTTTTGGGTGAAGCCATGCGGACTGGATCCTCAGGTGAAATCTTAGGGTGTCAGAGAAACTTTCAGGTGTAAGCCCCCATGGCTGTGCTACAGCGGGACCTCAATGAATAGCAACTTGAAACAGCTGGAGGCAAGAGATGGAATTCCTTAAACAGGAATACACTGCTGTTATACAGCTCAATGTACTTATGTGCTCCTTAGCCACCTTCTGGGCACACTCCCCCAGGGATTGGCCGTAGCACCATAAATATTAGGGCTGTTACTGAATAAAATTTTCGTGTTCGATTAATCGATTTTTTTTTAATCGATTAATCGGCTAATTCTGAATAATTATAACGCACATACAGATCCAACTACTTTTAGCTGATCTCCTTGCAGGCTGATTCCCAGTGCAGCTACCAACCACTGGAAAAATGGATAGCAGGATACAAAAAGCACACAAAGGCAGCGCTTGATGGGAATAGCATTAAAACTTTTATAGACTTTTATAGTCTTCAAGTAGGTAACAAAATAAATATTGCACTGGAGATAAAATCGATGTAGCTACATAAACTGTAAAAATGGTGCGAATTTTGATCGATCAAAAAAATTAACGATTAATCGAGGAATTAATAGTTAATTTCCACAGCCCTAATAAATATCCATGCTGCCCATTTGCCTTTCTCTACTACTATGTTCCAGAATGTTCTTGAAGGCAGGGGAGATCAATCAAATCTGCACCCTGTGAAACCCAGAAGAGCCAAAAGAAATCAACATCTGCTCCAAAGGTTACAGAGGAGCCAAAAAAAGACCAAATTTACCCAACATCCTAGCAGCCTAAGTAGGAGGGTGCTATAAAAGCAAAATACATAAGAAATCAGGGGAAAGTATATAGGAAACGAGTATAAATAATGTATAGGCATTCATTATAAGCAGAACATCTTTTATGTTCACAACATTGCCTTGCTGGTGTAATTGATTTAAATCTAAACCAATGCTAGGATGAAATATTAAACATCTTCTCGAGTCAATCTGCTATCAATGTCCTACTTAACCACAGTCCCAAGTGAATTTTGCCATATTTAACTTAAAACATGTAGCCAAGTTCCTTCCACTTAATACGATCCCTCCACTGTGAGGATGCTTAATCTGGTGTTTCATAATCGGCAGCATTTTAGGATCAATTCCAGAGATGGATGGCTGCTGAGTTGGTGATTCACACAGTAAGTACTTTCTTGCAGGGCTGCAAAGCACCGAACACCCCACTGTGACCGTACTTTGCTTTTCAGTATATATAAGCTTTAACATGCTAGTGTCATTTCCAGATTTTTTTTAAATCTGCAGCTATTATTAAAATAATACCTGCTGTTATATCCTGCCTTGTTCAGGCCCTTCCTGTTATAGGGTGACAACGCTCTGTCCCCATCTCCCAATTGTGCTTCTGCGTTGTCACCTCTGTCACAAGGGTTTTTAAATAGAGAATACAAGTGGCTGTTTCAGGACAGTACTTAGGCGTGGTCCATGGTATCGGCCTTGAGAAATGTCATACAGCGTTCGCTAGAGTGCATGGAGACATGAAGAGGCTGAGAAGAGGCTTCAGGAGATCAGCTTTTGAAGGAAAATAAGGTTAAATGGTTTCATTAAAAGAAAAATGGTGATTTCTTATAATACACAGTGTTTTAGAAAACTAAATGTTAATCATTTGGGGGTTTATATCTACTTTAAAATTAATATAGCTAGCTATTCGTTACTGGTGGCTAAAGATCAAGCAAACAAGATATTTCTGTACAGGATGAGGAGCAGTAACTTTGGCACATATAAGCACAATATTCTCATGTCCTGATATTAAAGTATACCTAAGAACAATATATTTTTAGTTTTATGTTGAGTGAATAATGGTTAAAACCAGGCAGTTTCCCTCTGTAGATGCACGCGCTGTGGAGCAATTCATTCTCAAAGTTCACAGTAGAACCAATGAAGTCCTTCTAGTCTTTCTCTCATCAGCTCAGCTCCCCTTGCTTCCCTCTCCTAGCAGTCATTCAGCAGCATAGCTCACCCTGCTTCCCTCTCCCAGGAATGATTCACCAGCTCAGCTCACCCTGCTTCCCTTTCCCAGGAATGACTCAGTAGCTCAGCTCACCCTGCTTCCCTCTTAGCAATGATTCAGCAGCTCAGCTCCCCTGCTTCCCTCACCCAGTAATGGCTCAGCAGCTCAGCTCCCTTCTGCTTCCCTCTCCCAGCAAAGACTCAGCAGCTCAGCTCCCCCTGCTTCCCTCTCCCAGCAATTACTCAGCAGCTCAGCTCCCCCTGCTTCCCTCTCCCAGGAATGACTCAGCAGCTCAGCCCCCCTGCTTCCCTCTCACAGCAATGATTCGGCAGCTCTGCTTCCCTCTCCCAGCAATGACTCTAAAGCTCAGTTCTCCCTGCTTCCCTCTTAGCAGTGATTCAGCAGCTCAGCTCCCCCTGCTTTCCTCTCCCAGCAATGACTCTGCAGCTTAGCTCCCCCTGCTTCCCTCTCCCAGGAATGACTCAGCAGCTCAGTTCCCCCTGCTTCCCTCTTAGCAATGATTCAGCCGCTCAGCTGCCCCTGCTTCCCTCTCCCAGCAGTGATGTCCTCCCTTATTCTAGGTACAAGTGGTTCCTACTCCCAACAGTGATGCTCCATTCACAATATGACATGGGACGCCAAGCATCTTTTTTATTATTGCACTACACGCATAGGGAAGCCCATTCATTTGAAAGGGCTGCCATACACATTCAAATGCGGCAAAGAAGCTCATTCACTTTTTTTGTCATGCCTTTTTTTTGTGTCTGTTTACCAAGTTTGGGGTGCAAGCAATGGCACTGCAAGCATGAAATGTAGCTTTGTATATTTTGTGAACCTGCGAAAAATCCTTTGATTTTGCACTCAATCACAAAATGCAATAGTGGGAATGCAGGCTTACTCATCAGCTCAGCTCTGCTTGCTATCCCTTCTCATCAGTGATTCAGCAGCTCAGATCTCTCTGCTCCCCTTCCCCAGCAGTGACTCAGCAACAGTGGCAAACTGGTGCTCCATTTTTTTTTTTTTTGGGTTGGGGGCGGCAAACAATTCAAACCAGCCCCCCTCCCCATCGGTCGGATTGTCACCAACACCCCCCGCACCCAATGCACCCCGGTCAGTCAGATTATCACCAACACCCCACCTTAAACCCCAGCTGTCCCCCCACCCCCCGTTCAGTTGAATTGTCTCCAACACCACCCCTCCCGGTCGGTCGGATAACTTGGCTTAAATTTCCAGCGCTTCTCACAGATTAATCAATAATGGCGTGCACGTGCCAAACTAGAGCGGCTGTTAGTTTCTCTATTTTCTCCATCCATATTGCTCGTATCATAAGTATCGTCGCACAATCACACGGCCGGCTATTTTACGCTCCATTGGTGCGTCCTGATTGTCCTCCCTGAAGCTAATTGGGTGGCTGGGATAGACAGGTGGCTGATTGGCTGGAGCAGGAAGCTGGGTTTGCAAGGGTGGGAGGAGTCGGGGGCGCAGTGCTCTGTGCCCGAGCCCTCCCATGAAACTGGCCAATTGGGGCCTCAGGCTGAGGTCATGTGCCTGTGAGAGGGTGACGGACCAAGTAGAGACCTGTTGGTCCGGCCTCCCGTACAGTGCACGGCCACAGAGACGATGCAGGGGGGGGCGGTGCCCCTGCTTCCCTTGAGGACCGGCCGCCACTGCTCAGCAGCTGAGCTCGCCATGCTCCCCCCCCCCCTACCAGCAGTGATTAATCAGCTTACCTCCCCCTGTCAGGAATGGAGGCTGATATGCCTTGTTGGATATAACTTTCCACAAAAAGAGGTTGGAGCATCCTCATGCTGGAAGATCATTTAAAAGGGAGACTTCCATTACAGATCGCTCCAGTCAGAAAATGCTATTTGACTGGCTGCCAAGAAAATCCAGCGCTTTTAGTACTGAATTACAAACCTGGAGCAAATGTGCATAAAAAGTTCTGACTTTACTTGCAGCATGCTACTGATCAGCTCTTTGAGGTCTTTGACGTCTCAGTCACCGAGGCGGGAGCGTGCCGTGAAAGCTCTGCCACCCATGGAGGCTTAAAGGGGTTGTAAAGCTGTATAGCTTCCTTTACCTTAGTGCAGTCCTCCTTCACTTACCTCATCCTTCCATTTTGCTTTTAACCACTTAAGACCCGGACCAAAATGCAGCTAAAGGACCTTGCCCCTTTTTGCGATTCGGCACTGCGTCGCTTTAACTGACAATTGCGCGGTCGTGCAAAGTGGCTCCCAAACAAAATTGGCGTCCTTTTTTCCCCACAAATAGAGATTTCTTTTGGTGGTATTTGATCACCTCTGCGATTTTTATTTTTTGCGCTGTAAACAAAAATAGAGCGACAATTTTGAAAAAAATGCAATATTTTTTACTTTTTGCTATAATAAATATCCCCCAAAAATATCTAAAAAACTATTTTTTTTCCCTCAGTTTAGGCCGATATGTACTCTTCTACCTATTTTTGCAATAAGCGTTTATCGGTTGGTTTGCGCAAAATGTATAGCATTTATAAAATAGGGGATAGTTTTATTGCATTTTTATTAATTATTATTTTTTTACTACTAATGGCGGCGATCAGCGATTTTTTTTCGTGACTGCGGCATTATGGCGGACACTTCGGACAATTTTGACACATTTTTGGGACCATTGTCATTTTCACAGCAAAAAATGCATTTAAAATGCATTGTTTACTGTGAAAATGACAATTTCAGTTTGGGAGTTAACCACAAGGGGGCGCTGATGGGGTTATGTGTGACCTCAAGTGTGTTTACAACTGTAGGGGGGGTGTGGCTGTAGGTGTGATGTCATCGATTGTGTCCCCCTATAAAAGGGATCACACGATCGATGACGCCGCCACAGTGAAGAATGGGGAAGCTGTGTTTACACGGCTCTCCCCGTTCTTCAGCTCCGGGAACCGATCGCGGGACTCTAGCGGCAATCGGGTTCGCGAGTCCCGCGGTCACGGAGCTTCGGACCCGGTCACGGGAGCGCGCCGCGGGTGCGCGCCCGCGACCCCACGGCTGGGCTTAAAGGACAACGTACATATACGTTGATGTGCCCAGCCGTGGCATTCTGCCGACGTATATTGGCGTGAAGGGTTCCTTAAGTGGTTAAATGTCCTTATTTCTTCTGAGAAATCCTCACTTCCTGTTCTTCTGTCTGTAACTCCACACAGTAATGCGAGGCTTTCTCCCTGGTGTGGAGTGTCGTGCTCGCCCCCTCCCTTGGACTACAGGAGAGTCAGGACGCTCTCTACGTTGCAGATAGAGAAAGGAGCTGTGTGTTCGTGGCATGCTAGTGAGGCATGCGGCAGTTAAAGCCCACCCTCTTTGCCGCCACACACATGCGTTATGCGGGTGACAAGAGGTAAAAGCAAAACAAACGCACATATAAGCTGATGGAGAGGAAATCACCTGGGAAAGGTTGTATTTTATACTCTGCTTCATTGTGTTTTACAAATGTCCTTATCCTAGGAGGAAAACATTCCCTTTTTTTTTTTTCCTTTTCTATTTTTGTTAAAAAGTGTCGTTCTGTCTCCCTTTTGGCCAAGAGTAAAAAAATAAGAAGAACTCATTAAAAAGTGTGAGGCCCCGTACTCACGACCAAACATGTCTGCTGAAACTGGTCCGCAGACCAGTTTCAGCAGACATGTTTGGCCGTGTGTTGGCCCGAGCGGACCATTTTGGGACGGATCGGACAGGTTTCCAGCGGACAACTGTTTCCCGGACTTGTTTTAAAACAGTCCGCTGGAAACCTGTCCGCCCGGACATGTACGGTCGTCTGTACAGACCTACCGTACATGTCCTGCCGCCCGCATCCCTCGCATGCGTCGAATGACTTCGACGCATGCGTGGAAGCATATTTAAGGCGGCCCGCCCACGTCGCCGCGTCATTGTCGCGGCGACACCGCGTCATCGACGCGGCGACACCGCGGACACGCCCCGCGTAATGTTTACGCGCGGGCTTCTGTTCGATGGTGTGTATAGCCATCGAACAGAAGTCCCCGGGCAGTCCCCGGCCAGACATGTCCGATGGAAACGGTCTGCAGACCGTTTTCATCGGACATGTCCTGCCGTGAGTACAAGGCCTGACAGTCTGCAGTGAATGCGCCTCGGGCTCTTTCCTGTTTCTCTACCCATAATCCTTTGCAGCTCTCCTCAAATTTTTCTCTTTTCTTGTGTCTGCATCCTTTCCAATAAAAATATATAGATATCCAGATATCCAGTATATATATATATATATATATATATATATATATATTTTTTTTTTTTTTTATTATTATTATTATTATTATTATTATAATAAATGTACATTGGGTAGCTAGCCATATTTGCTCATTACATATTCAGCTTTGCAGCATTATACCATGGCTGTGCGTTACTCCTGCTTTTCACGCTGCAAATCTAAAGCCTCGTACACACGATCGGATTATCCGACAGGAATTGTGCGATGACAGGCTGATTTTGGAAAATCTGACCGTTTGTACGCTCCATCGGACAATTGTTGTCGGATTTTCCACGAACAAATGTGGGATAGCATTCTTTAACCACTTAAGACCCGGACCTTTAGGCAAGTAAAGGACCTGGGCAGTTTTTGCGATTCGGCACTGCGTCGCTTTAACTGACAATTGCGCGGTCGTGCGACGTGGCTCCCAAACAAAATTGGCATCCTTTTTTTCCCACAAATAGAGCTTTCTTTTGGTGGTATTTGATCACCTCTGCGGTTTTTATTTTTTGCGCTATAAACAAAAATAGAGCGTCAATTTTGAAAAAAATGCAATATTTTTTACTTTTTGCTATAATAAATATCCCCCAAAAACATATATATATAAAAAAAAATGTTTTCCTCAGTTTAGGCCGATACGTATTCTTCTACATATTTTTGGTAAAAAAAAAAATCGCAATAATCGTTTATCAATTGGTTTGCGCACAATTTATAGTGTTTACAAAATAGGGGATAGTTTTATTGCATTTTTTTTTTTTTTTTTAAATACTAATGGCGGCGATCAGCGATTTTTTTCGTGACCGTGACATTATGGCGGACACTTCGGACAATTTTGACACATTTTTGGGACCATTGTCATTTTCACAGCAAAAAATGCATTTAAAATGCATTGTTTATTGTGAAAATGACAATTGCAGTTTGGGAGTTAACCACAGGGGACGCTGATGGGGTTATGTGTGACCTCATCTGTGTTTCTAACTGTAGGGGGTGTGGCTGTAGGTGTGACATCATTGATTGTGGTTCCCTATATTAGGGAACACACGATCGATGAAGGCGCCACAGTGAAGAACGGGGAAGCTGTGTTTACATACGGCTCTCCCCGTTCCTCAGCTCCGGGGACCGATCGCGGGACACGGAGCTTCGGATCGGGGACACACCTGTACGTGCTTGTGCCCAGCTGTGCCATTCTGCTGACGTATATGTGCAGGAAGCGGTCCTTAACCACTTCCCGACCGCCACATGTAAATGTACGTCCACAGTATGGCACGTACAGGCACATGGGCGTTCATGTACATCCTTGTCTTTCCGCGGGTGGGGGGTCCAATCGGGACCCCCCCCCCCGCGACATGCGGCGGTCGGGTTCCCTCGGGGAGCGATCCGGGACGACGGCGCGGCTATTCGTTTATAGCCGCTCCGTCGCGATCGCTCCCCGGAGCTGAAGAACGGGGAGAGCCGTATGTAAACACGGCTTCCCCGTGCTTCACTGTGGCGGCGTATCGATCGAGTGATCCCTTTTATAGGGGAGACAAGATCAATGACGTCAGTCCTACAGCCACACCCCCCTACAGTTGTAAACACACACTAGGTGAACACTAACTCCTACAGCGCCCCCTGTGGTTAACTCCCAAACTGCAACTGTCATTTTCACAATAAACAATGCAATTTAAATGCATTTTTTGCTGTGAAAATGACAATGGTCCCAAAAATGTGTCAAAATTGTCCGAAGTGTCCGCCATAATGTCGCAGTCACGAAAAAAATCGCTGATCGCCGCCATTAGTAGTAAAAAATAAAATAAAAATAAAAATGCAATAAAACTATCCCCTATTTTGTAAACGCTATAAATTTTGCGCAAACCAACCGATAAACGATTATTGCGATTTTTTTTACCAAAAATAGGTAGAAGAATACGTATCGGCCTAAACTGAGGGGAAAAAAATGTTATACATGTTTTTGGGGGATATTTATTATAGCAAAAAGTAAAAAATATTGCATTTTTTTCAACATTGTCGCTCTATTTTTGTTTAATAGCGCAAAAAATAAAAACCGCAGAGGTGATCAAATACCACCAAAAGAAAGCTCTATTTGTGGGGAAAAAAGGACGCCAATTTTGTTTGGGAGCCACGTCGCACGACCGCGCAATTGTCTGTTAAAGCGACGCAGTCCCGAACTGTAAAAACCCCTTGGGTCTTTAGGCAGCATTTTGGTCCGGGGCTTAAGTGGTTAAAATTGTCAGCCAACAAATGTGTGATGTCGGATTTTCCGATGGTGTGTTCACAAGTCCATTGGACAAAGCACCAAAGTGCAAACACGCATGCTCAGAAGCAATGCTCACCATAACACAATATTAGCAGAAGTTGCCGAAAGGGTGGCGCTAAAGAGCTGAAAAAACACGTTGTTTCATGTTTGTTAGCCGACAATTCTTTGCCGTTCCTGGCCAACGCCCTTCGACAAAAGTCCTACGCTTTATCCGCGGAAAATCTGATAGTGTGTATGAGGCTTAAGGGTTCTTTCACATGGGGGAGGTTTGCGTCCCAATCAGCAAGGGAATTTATGCAAAGCGGACACGGAAAGAATCTTCTCTGTGAGTAAACTGGTGGCCCTGCCCCCTTGTAACATCACCGACCCAGCATGCACCAGTCGGTGGCATCACAAGGGGACGGGGCCACTAGGTGACATCATCAGATGGCCCCCGCCTCTTACCTATTTTAAAACTGTCACCCGGCAGAGCAGGCATTTGACAGTTAGCCTTCCTTGCGGGCGGAGCGTTTTTTGGGGGGGTTCGGGTTTGGCGGTGCAGTGGGCTTCGTCATTGATGAAGGATCTACACCAGGGACATTGTTTTTTTGATTTTTAATTATTTTAATAAAGGAATTGTAAAAAAATTATTTATTTTTGACACTTTTTTTGGTGAATGAGTAGGGGGATACTCATTCACATTAGGGGGGGCGGGATCAAGGGTCCCCTTGTTATAGGGGGCTTCCAGATTCTAATAAATTCAAAGCCAGCGAAGAAAAACCACAACCACCACCCAGGGTTGTCGGGAAGAGGCCCTTGTCCCCATCAACATGAGGACAAACCCACAGGAGCTGTGGATCTCTGCAGCTCCTTCAGAGTTACCATGGGCCTCTTGGCTGCCTCTCTGATAAATGCTCTCCTTGCCCGGCTGGTCAGTTTAGGTGGACGGCCATGTCTTGGTAGGTTTGCAGTTGTGCCATACTCTTTCCATTTTCGGATAAACAGAGCTCCATGAGATGTTCAAAGCTTGGGATATTTTTTTATCACCTAACCCTGCTTTATACTTCTCCACAACTTTATCCCTGACCTGTCTGGTGTGTTTCTTTGCCTTCATGATGCTGTTTGTTCACTAAGGTTCTCTAACAAACCTCTGAGGGCTTCAAAGAACAGCTGTATTTATATTGAGATTAAATTACACACAGGTGGACGCTATTTACTAATTAGGTGACTTCTGAAGGCAATTGGTTCCATTAGATTTTAGTTAGGGGTATCAGAGTAAAGGAGGCTGAATACAAATGCAACCCACACTTTTCACATACAGTAAAACTTTGGTTTGTGAGCATAATTCATTCCAGAAACATGCTTGTAATCCAAAGCACTTGTATATCAAAGCATTTTTTTACAGAGTATAAAAGAGAAGAGAGACACCTCTAAGTGTAGCAATAAGTTGCTAAATGTTGTACCTTCATTAAATGTAACCGTATTGCTACACTTAGGCCCCGTACACACGACCAAACATGTATGCTGAAACTGGTCCGCGGGCCAGTTTCAGCAGACATGTTTGGTCGTGTGTGGGCGCGAGCGGGCCGAATTCCAGCAAACATTTGCCCGCCGGGCCTTTTCCCAGCGGACAAATATTCCTGGACGTGTTTTAAAACCGTCCGCTGGAATCCTGCCCGCTCGGACATGTACGGTCGTCAGTACAGACCTACCGTACATGTCCAGGCGCCCGCCGTCCCTCGCATGCGTCGAATGACTTCGACACATGCGTGGAAGCCTTTAAATGGCAGGCCCGCCCACGTCTCCGCGTCATCGCCGCGTCATCGTCGCGGCGACGACGCGGACACGCCCCGCGTATTGTTTACGCGCGGACTTCTGTACGATTGTGTGTACAACCATCGTACAGAAGCCCTCTGACAGGCATGTACGGTGAAAACGGTCCGACGGACCGCTTTCACCGTACATGTTTGTCCGTGAGTACCCGGCCTTAGAGGCTCCTCTCTTCTCTTTTAGGCTGCATTCACTCCTGAGCGTAGAGTTTTTGATCGTTTTTCCGATGTTTTGTTGCGCGTATTCACACGTATTCATGCGTTTACATACAGCGTTGACCGACGTTTTTGAACTTCGTCGTTTTTTTATTTTAGCCAATAGGAACAATTATCATCTCTTTCATCACTTGTTGCTATGTTTGTAGATTTTTTTATCTTCTGCCTGGGTGAATGTTCTATTTCACAGAACAGATTAAAGCGACAAAACGCCCATAGAAATGCTTGTTGTCGCGCTAGACGCTTGAATCGGGCGTTTCCATTAGTTTCTATGGGAATACAAACGTTCAAAAATGCCCAAATCTGCCCGATTCGCGTGACAAAAAAAGGTCCAGAACTTGTTTGAGCTTCAGGCGTTCGGCGCCAGGCGTTTTGGAGTGGAGATGTTAACCATCTCCATAGAGAATAATGTATTTTTTCCCCTCTAGCGTTTTATAGCTTCAGGCAACAAAACGCTCATGTGTGAATGCAGCCTAATGCCGCGTACACACCATCACTTTATGTGATGATAAAAAATGACGTTTTTAAAAACGTCACTTTAAATGACCGTGTGTGTGTGGGGGAAAACGTTGTTTTATGTCTTCTAAAAAACTACCAAAAAAATTGAAGCATGCTTCAATTTTATGTGTCGTTTTTCAAAACGTCAACTTTTACTTCACAGAAATTGACCGTGTGTAGCAAAAACGTTGTTTAAAACGACGTTTTTTCATCCGCGCATGCCCAGAAGCTACTTATGAAGCGAGCTTCAATGGTAAAACGTGGTGAGAACGTAACCTCGCTTTGCTAGAACATTGTGAAAAAACGATGGTGTGTAGGCAACTTCGTCTTTGAAAATTGAAGTTTCAAAAACGTCGTTTTTTACTTCACAGAAAATGTCGTTTTTTTCCATCACATAAAGTGATGGTGTGTATGCGGCATTATACTCGGTTGTGACATGACGCTACTCTTATATCAAAACATCGCTTGTATATCAAGGCAAAATTTATTAAAACATCTGCAAAACGCTCTCAAACCAAGGTTTTACTGAATTTATTTGTAAACCATTTATAATTTCCCTTCCACTTCACAATTATGTGCCACTTTGTGTTGGTCCATCACATAAAATCCCAATAAAATACATTTATGTTTTTGGTTGTAACATGACAAAATGTGGAAAATAACAAGGGGTATGAATACTTTTTCAGGGCACTGTACACAATGAGCAGACTGCAACAAACAATGCAGCAAGAAAGCATATGAGAGATACAGCTAGGGGTTGCCACCTTTTCTTCAAGTCAAACCCGAACACTTCAGCGTCACACAGCAATTTATTTTCATAGTATGCATAGATGTTGCTATTAAATAACATTTCTAATCATATGAAGTTAATCACAAGAGTCCCCCCTTTAGTTCAGAGTCCACAGAGTTCCCCCTTTAGATCAGAGTCCAAAGAGTTCCCCCTTTACATCAAAGTCCACAGAGTTCCCCCTTTAGATCTGATTCCACAGAGTTCCCCCTTTAGATCAGAGTCCACAGAGTTCCCCCTTTACATCAGAGTCCACAGAGTTCCCCCTTTAGATCAGAGTCCACAGAGTTCCCCCTTTAGATCAGAGTCCACAGAGTTCCCCCTTTACATCAGAGTCCACAGAGTTCCCCCGTTAGATCTAATTCCACAGAGTTCCCCCTTTAGATCAGAGTCCACAGAGTTCCCCCTTTAGATCAGAGTCCACAGAGTTCCCCCTTTAGATCAGAGTCCAAAGAGTTCCCCCTTTACATCAAAGTCCACAGAGTTCCCCCTTTAGATCTGATTCCACAGAGTTCCCCCTTTAGATCAGAGTCCACAGAGTTCCCCCTTTACATCAGAGTCCACAGAGTTCCCCCTTTAGATCAGAGTCCACAGAGTTCCCCCTTTAGATCAGAGTCCACAGAGTTCCCCCTTTACATCAGAGTCCACAGAGTTCCCCCTTTAGATCTGATTCCACATAGTTCCCCCTTTAGATCAGAGTCCACAGAGTTCCCCCTTTACATCAGAGTCCACAGAGTTCCCCCTTTAGATCTGATTCCACAGAGTTCCCCCTTTAGATCTGATTCCACAGAGTTCCCCTTTAGATCTGATTCCACAGAGTTCCCCTTTAGATCTGATTCCACAGAGTTCCCCCTTTAGATCAGAGTCCACAGAGTTCCCCCTTTACATCAGAGTCCACAGAGTTCCCCCTTTACATCAGAGTCCACATAGTTCCCCCTTTAGATCTGATTCCACAGAGTTCCCCCTTTAGATCTAATTCCACAGAGTTCCCCCTTTAGATCAGAGTCCACAGAGTTCCCCCTTTAGATCAGAGTCCACAGAGTTCCCCCTTTACATCAGAGTCCACAGAGTTCCCCCTTTACATCAGAGTCCACAGAGTTCCCATTTTACTTCCGAATCCGCAGAGTTCCCTTTTACTGTAAGGAGAGAATTTGCAGACTCTGATGTAAGGGAGAACTCTGGGGACTCTGACATAAGGGATGCTCTGGTGTACGGCGAGGACTCTGATGTAAGGGGGAGTACTGTGGCCTCTAGTGTAGAGGGGAGCTTTGATGTAATGAGTGCTCTGAGAACCTTGATTTACCTTAGCATACTCAGAGACAGGAGAGAGAAGGTGAAAGACTTAGTCTGGTCTGAATAATGTGTCCGGGTCTCAGACAGTCTGAAACCCGGACGCATGATTACAAACCCGAACTGTCCGGGTGAATCCCGAACAGGTGGCAACCCTAGATACAGCGGTGGACAAGGAGTTTGTATGCTAATAAGAGGTTTTGCTGTCTCATATTGTCACTGTTTTGCACTTCAAACGACATCATATGCTTTCTTGCATTGTTCATTGCAGTCTGCTTAATTTACTTTATTTTTTTTTTATTTGTGTAGCTACAGCGGAATTCTCCTTTAAACTAAAGCAGAAAATGTGGCTATAGATATGCTTTAAATGTTTCCCATGCTTGATCCATACAAGCAATAGAAGCAATAGATGCATCATATTGGCTATTGAGCTGAGTCATTCTCCTATTCCTGGCCAATAAGATTCTGATATGTGTAAGAGCGTTTTGCCTTTGATAAAAGTTTATGGTGTAGACGCCACTTTTGCCCTGACGTAACTCGCCGGCTGGGCTGAAGTGAACTGAGTGTGTAATGGACAGGCAGGCAAAGGCCAGTGACCTACATAGTATTGGATGGATCGATACGGGGCAGGCATACACAGTTACAGCGACGCTGGGCAAGTTAATATTGATTTATATAAATGCATAATGGAAAAGTACAGAATGAGGCCTTAGTGCTGGAGTGTGACCGCACAGTGCTTTGATCTTTCATGTCAATAAATGAAACCATCTCCCTATCACTCTGAAATGCATTCATGCCCAAGACTTTATGGAGAAAGCAGATGGTAGACTGCGTATAATAAAGCAGTTATAAACGTTGTATTATTGAGCTGAAGACTATACACATCAAGAAGTAAAGTGTCTTTGCTTAAAGGGATCCTGGTATCAGAACCAGTGGTGGCTGGTGCTGTATATTTGGGGGGAGCGGCAAACAAGACACCCATTGACACCCCCCCCCCCAGGTCGCTCGGTCGTCCAGCACTTATGTCTCCTCTTCCTCCATGACAGTGGCTTCACTCTGCATCTCCGGCTTCACGGCGGCTTCCCTCAGCGACTTCGGTCCTCCTACCCTCAGCGGCCAATATGATCGCTTCTCCTCTTGGCCAATCAGGTCTCGGGACCTGCTTCCTGATTGGCCGGGAGGAGAATGTCTGCATTCTCTGACCATCTCTTGTAGACTGTCTGCAGTCTCTGACCATCTCTTGTACTTTATCTGTGGTCTCTGACCATCTCTTGTATCATGTTTGCTGTCTCTGATCGTCACTTGTAGACTGTCTGCAGTCTCGGACCATCTCTTGCATCATGTTTGCAGTCTCTGATCGTCACTTGTAGACTGTCTGCAGTCTCTGACCATCTCTTGTATCATGTCTGCAGTCTCTGACCATCTCTTGTATCATGTCTGCAGTCTCTGACCATCTCTTGTATCATATCTGCAGTCTCTGACCATCTCTTGTATTATACCTGCGGTCTCTGACCATCTCCTGTATTATGTCTTCAGTCTCTGACCATCTCTTGTATCATATCTGCAGTCTCTGACCATCTCTTGTATCATATATGCAGTCTCTGACCATCTCTTGTATCATGTCTGCAGTCTCTGACCACCTCTTGTAGACTGTCTGCAGTCTCTGACCATCTCTTGTATCATGTTTAGAGTCTCAGACTATCTCTTGTATCATATCTGTGGTCTCTGACCATCTCCTGTATCATGTTTGCAGTCTCAGACCATCTCTTGTATCATATCTGTGGTCTCTGACCATCTCTTGTATCATATATGCAGTCTCTGACCATCTTTTGTATCATGTTTGCAGTCTCAGACCATCTCTTGTATCATATCTGTGGTCTCTGACCATCTCTTGTATCATATATGCAGTCTCTGACCATCTTTTGTATCATGTCTGCAGTCTCTGACATCTCTTGTATTATATCTCTGGTCTCTGACCAACTCGTGTATTATGCCTGCAGTCTCTGTCCATCTCTTGTATCATGTCTGCAGTCTCTGACTATCTCGGGTATCATGTCTGCAGTCTCTGACCATCTCTTGTATCATGTCTGCAGTCTTTGACCATCTCTGGTAGACTGCTGTCTCCGACCATCCTTTGTATCATGTCTGTACTCTCTGACCATCTCTTGTAGACTGTCTGCAGTCTCTGACAATCTCTTGTATCATGTTTGCAGTCTCAGACCATCTCTGGTCTCTGACCATGTCCTGTATTATGTCAGCAGTCTCTGACCATCTCTTGTATCCTGTCTGCAGTCTCTGACCATCTCTTGTATCATATCTGAAGTCTCTGACCATCTCTTGTATCATATATGCAGTGTCTGACCATCTTTTGTATCATGTCTGCAGTCTCTGTCCATCTCTTGTATCATGTCTGCAGTCTCTGACTATCTCGGGTATCATGTCTGCAGTCTCTGACCATCTCTTGTATCATGTCTGCAGTCTTTGACCATCTCTGGTAGACTGCTGTCTCCGACCATCATTTGTATCATGTCTGTACTCTCTGACCATCTCTTGTATCATATATGCAGTCTATGACCATCTTTTGTATCATGTCTGTAGTCTCTGACCATCTCTTGTATTATATTTCGGGTCTCTGACCATCTTCTGTATTATGCCTGCAGTCTCTGTCCATCTCTTGTATCATGTCTGCAGTCTCTGACCACCTCTTGTAGACTGTCTGCAGTCTCTGACAATCTCTTGTATCATGTTTGCAGTCTCAGACCATCTCTGGTCTCTGACCATGTCCTGTATTATGTCAGCAGTCTCTGACCATCTCTTGTATCCTGTCTGCAGTCTCTGACCATCTCTTGTATCATATCTGAAGTCTCTGACCATCTCTTGTATCATATATGCAGTGTCTGACCATCTTTTGTATCATGTCTGCAGTCTCTGACTACCTCTTGTATTATATCTCTGGTCTCTGACCATCTCCTGTATTATGCCTGCAGTCTCTGACCATCTCTTGTATCATGTCTGCAGTCTCTTACCACCTCTTGTAGACTGTCTGCAGTCTCTGACCATCTCTTGTATCATGTTTAGAGTCTCAGACTATCTCTTGTATCATATCTGTGGTCTCTGACCATCTCCTGTATCATGTTTGCAGTCTCAGACCATCTCTTGTATCATATCTGTGGTCTCTGACCATCTCCTGTATCATGTCTGCAGTCTCTGACCATCTCTTGTATCATATATGCAGTCTCTGACCATATTTTGTATCATGTCTGCAGTCTCTGACATCTCTTGTATTATATCTCTGGTCTCTGACCATCTCCTGTATCATGTTTGCAGTTTATGACTATTGCTTGTATCATGTCTGCAGTCTCTGACCATCTCGTGTAGACTGTCTGCAGTCTCTGACCATCTCTTGTATCATGTTTGCAGTCTCAGACCATCTCTTGTATCATATCTGTGGTCCCTGACCATCTTCTGTATCATGTCTGCAGTCTCTGACCATCTCTTGTATCATATATGCAGTCTATGGCCATCTTTTGTATCATGTCTGTAGTCTCTGACCATCTCTTGTATTATATTTCGGGTCTCTGACCATCTTCTGTATTATGCCTGCAGTCTCTGTCCATCTCTTGTATCATGTCTGCAGTCTCTGACCACCTCTTGTAGACTGTCTGCAGTCTCTGACAATCTCTTGTATCATGTTTGCAGTCTCAGACCATCTCTGGTCTCTGACCATGTCCTGTATTATGTCAGCAGTCTCTGACCATCTCTTGTATCCTGTCTGCAGTCTCTGACCATCTCTTGTATCATATCTGAAGTCTCTGACCATCTCTTGTATCATATATGCAGTGTCTGACCATCTTTTGTATCATGTCTGCAGTCTCTGACTACCTCTTGTATTATATCTCTGGTCTCTGACCATCTCCTGTATTATGCCTGCAGTCTCTGACCATCTCTTGTATCATGTCTGCAGTCTCTTACCACCTCTTGTAGACTGTCTGCAGTCTCTGACCATCTCTTGTATCATGTTTAGAGTCTCAGACTATCTCTTGTATCATATCTGTGGTCTCTGACCATCTCCTGTATCATGTTTGCAGTCTCAGACCATCTCTTGTATCATATCTGTGGTCTCTGACCATGTCCTGTATTATGTCTGCAGTCTCTGACCATCTCTTGTATCATGTCTGCAGTCTCTGTTAATCTCTTGTAGACTGCTGTCTCTGGCCATCTCTTGTAGACTGTCTGCAGTCTCCAACTGTCATTTGTATCATGTCTGTAGTCTCTGACCATCTCCTGTATCAACTCTGCAGTCTCTGACCATCTCTTGTAACATGTCTGCAGTCTCTGACCATCTTGCATTTGACCCCCCAGTATCAATAAAAGTTGACCACCACTGTCTTAAGGCTCATACACACGGTAGGACATCCAACAAAATTTCCCTTGGATTTTTGTCCTAATTGATTTGTCCTGCCACACCCATAGCATACACACAGTCAGACTTTTCTGCAAACTTTTCTAAAAGTTTCCTAACATCACGTGTTTTTTTTTGCACTTTTCTGCTCTTTACCGCCACCCTTTGGTTAACTTCTGCTATTGTTTGTTGCTTTTAACATTGGTTTTGAGCATTCGTATTTGCACTTTGTCCAAAAGTTGGTTGGATTGCTGTACACACGGTCACACAAGGCACCATCTGACTTTTGTTGCCGAAAAGTTGGTCCGTTCGCAGACCCAACTTTTTGTTGGATGAAACCAGAAAAAGTTGGTCTGATGGAGCGTACACACGGTCGGACAAATTTGAAAAGTTGCAGATTTTGAAGTTGGTTGGCCAAAAGTCCTACCGTGTGTACAGGGCTTTAGACTGTTGTGGCCACTTTGGAAGATTTCCTCTCGATTCCTGTTCCGGTGACAACCATCACTTTCTCCAAGTGACAACAGCTATCAGGAGCAATAGAGAGGATGAACCCAACCAGCAGAGACACAGGCAGCCAGGAAAAAAGAACCCGACCGAGGGTATAACCCTTCCCACCTCTAATTAAAAGAGACAGTTATGGGAAATCTATTCACAGACTTGCCCCATGCGACATTCCCATAAGCAATGAATGGAAACGTTGATCCCTCCAGACAGAGGAAGAAGCTGTATGATGAACCTATCATTTTTTTTATATCGGTTTTACGGTTTCTGTGCGGCGGTAGGCTGGGGGGGCGGAGCTTCTGTGACATCACGCATAGGGCTGTATAAGGATACAAACACATAGCTCCCTCTGTTCCCAGCACAATGAGTCCACTATATCATCCACCAATAGACAGACACCTTATTGTCATCCATGGAAATTTGCTTTATTTAATTAATCTGAGGTCGCGTCTGTCTCCGCGTCCCCACCGCGTTCGGCTCAAAGTCAGAAGTGGGATTTGAAGAAGAGAGGAGAAGGGAATGTATCTGCTTGTAATTTGAGGTCAGGCGAAGGATTAAGAACAAATTCTCTCTCGGAAAGTGTTTGGCGGCGAGCGATTAAAGAGACGCTAAGCCTTAAAGTAGAGGGAAAGGGAAATGGCTGAGTCCATATCTGATATATAGAAGTGGGAAGGATAAAAATGTTACATTGTTACAGTTTTCATACCCATGTACACGACTGTGCAAAAGTTTTAGGCATCTGTGAAAAATGCTGTAAATGAAGAATACTTTCAGAAATAGTTCATGGTTTCTTTTTTATCACTTAAAGTGTAGGTTCCATCAAAAAAACTATTTTGCTTTAAACTGTAGCTTACGACTAAAAAATAAAATAATTTTTTTTTTTTTTTACTCATCTGGAAATGCCTGTTGCTATGCGGTCCCATGAAATCTGCCTTTGAAACCACCTAGGATTCTGACATCTCCCTCTAATGCCCCTGGGAAATGTGTGTCATCATTTCCCAGGATGCAGTGCGCTGTCCAATTATCACTCCTCATCCAAGACTTCCAGGAAGTAAGTGCTTGTAGGCTTCACAATGCCCACAAGCAAAATGACAACCGTGTAGATATAGTTTTATGAACTATCTTTTTTGAATATCTATGCGGATCGGTGGCAGATTGTAAAATAGTAAGTGACCGGATTTATATTATAAAAACGCAGGATGAAAGGACATACATTTAAAAAATGCTAATTGTGGTTGGAACTCCGCTTTAACAAAATGGAAAGTAAATGAACAAAAAGAGAAATCCAAATCAAATCAATATCTGGTGTGACCGCCCTTTGCCTTCAAAACGGCATCCATTCTTCTAGGCAGGGCTGCCGTTAGAAATCACGGGGCCCCGTACAGCCTACCTGACAGGGCCCCCAAAAATATATCAAAACAATATTTTCACAAACAAATACACTAAAATCCTTATTAGCGGACATAAACATAACAGAGAACCTGTGTGAATTAGCCATTTTTAAAAATCTTTAAACTTTTTTTTTAATATAATTTTTTAAAGAATGTTAAAATGTATTAATTATTTTATTTTACAATTTTCTTTTTTTTTTTTTACGAGACAGGTAAGCCAGCAGTGCCATGGGGGGCAGCACAGTGACAGGGGGCACAGAGGGGGGGATACCACAATGATTCCCTCTGCAGTCCGGGCCCCTAGGTTTGCCTGGGCCCCTTACAGGAGGGCTGGTGGTCCACCCCTATCAGCGGCCCTGCTTCTAGGTAGGCTTGCACCCAGTTTATGAAGGTACTCGGCAGGTAGGTTGTTCCAAACATCTTGGAGAACTAACCAGGGCCGTCTTTAAGGCAGGGCAAAAGGGGCAGCTGTCATTGTTGTGGGGCCCAAAGCAGCTGCCGCATACTTAATGTATGAGTACTTAAAGCGGAGTTCCACCCAAAATTGGAACTTCCGCTTAACCCACTCCTCGCCCCCTTACATGCCACATTTGGCATGTAATTTTTTTGGGGGGTTAGTGGGGGCTTCAGGAGGAGTGGGACTTCCTGTCCCACTTCCTCCTTCCGCCGAGGGGCATCATAGGCGAATAGCTTAATCGCCTACAGGGAGGGGCTGCAGTAGGCGATCGCCTGGGACACATGACAGGTCCCATGCGATCGCCTGTCCAATGAGAGAGCCCAGCGCCGCTCGCGCATGCGCAGTGGGTGCCCGGCCGTGAAGCCGAAAGCTGTCACGGCTGGGTGCCCATACTTAGGATGAAGACGCCGGCCGGGGAGGGGGGAAGAGGAGCGGAGCCCCGGTCGGCGCGTCGCTGGAACGTGGAGTAGGTGAGTGTGTGTTTATTAAAAGCCAGCAGCTACACTTTTTGTAGCTGCTGACTTTTAATAAACACAAAAAACACCCCTTTAATGAAAACTACAGTTTTTAAAACTTTTTTTTCCATTGATACATGTTCCCTGGGGCAAGAGCCGGGTTCTCAAAGACATTTCCCAACAATAACTTGAATATTGGTCTTTAAAATGAGCACTTTTGAATTCGAACGTTCGAGTACCATAGACTTCAATGGGGTTCTAAATGTTCGCGCGAACGATCGGTCCGTTCGAAAGTTCTGGTGCGAACCGAACGCGGGGATGTTCGGCTCATCCCTAATCAAAACATGAGCTCTGGAATTTGAGTTAAAAGCCGTATGAGTACATATATAAATGACATAGCATGATATAACTATATTTTTATCATACTAGAGACCCTGACACGTTTCGACCTTGTCAGTAGAGGTCTTCTTCTGGGGGGGGGAGGAGGAGAGGCTCTAGAAAAAAGATACATTATCCAAGTAAAATTGTTCATGAACCCAAAGCATTCTCAGCAGTGGTACCTATGCAATAATTATAGTGTTAATGTTAATAAATATATTTTTTTCTGTTAGCGGCTGAAGACTGTTACACACAACCGTTATTAATGTCATGGAAAAAAAAGTTTTTCTCAACGTGATTCCTCTCAAGCCTGCCTTGCATACACATGATCGTGATAAAAAAAGCTCGAGCAAAGCGCGGTGACGTACAAAGCGTGCAACGGCACTATAAAGGGGAAGTTCCATTCGAATGGCGCCACCCTTTGGGCTGATTATGCAAATTTCCCTTCTCATAACTTGCTTCTGAGCATGCATGTTTTTTTCCCCATCATTAAAGCCTACACACGACTATTGTTCATGACATGAAAAACGAGGAGAAAAAATAGCAGGTTCTAAATTTTTTATGCCCATTTTTCCCGTTGAGAAAAATGCTCTGGAGCCTACACACGACCGTTTTTCACGACCAATTTAAAAAATGGCATTTATCTCGTCATGAAAAACGGTCGCGTGTACGCGGCATTAGGCTTAAAAACTGCTTGAGGACCCAAACAGTCTTCAGCCGCTAACGGTAAATATATTTATTAACAATAACACTATACCGTATTTATCTGCGTATAACATGCACCTACATTTTAAGAGGGAAATTTCAGGAAAAATACTTTTTTAACTAAACAACTTTGAATTAAAATAAGGGGCAGTGCTCATCAATGCAGCCTGTTTTAGTGCGCATCTGCAGCCTGATCATTGCCCATCTGCAGCACATCTCACCAATGCAGCCTGATAAATGTGGCATGATCAATGCCCATCCCATCATGCAGCCTTATCAATGCCCATCCCATCATGCAGCCTTATCAATGCCCATCTCATCATGCAGCCTTATCAATGCCCATCCCATCATGCAGCCTTATCCATGCCCATCTCATCATGCAGCCTTATCAATGCCCATCCCATCATGCAGCCTTATCAATGCCCATCCCATCATGCAGCCTTATCAATGCCCATCTCATCATGCAGCCTTATCAATGCCCATCCCATCATGCAGCCTTATCAATGCCCATCTCATCATGCAGCCTTATCAATGCCCATCCCATCATGCAGCCTTATCAATGCCCATCTCATCATGCAGCCTTATCAATGCCCATCTCATCATGCAGCCTTATCAATGCCCATCTCATAATGCAGCCTTATCAATGTCCCTTTTTAGCCTAAATACAACCTCACCAATAATGCAGCCTGGACAGTGCATGAAATCACAGAGCCGTCATCTCCTGTTCGGCTCTCTCACTCGGCTTTTACTCGGCAGTCACACACAGTCCCGCCTCCGCCATCGGCATTGGAACAGCTCCTGTGATAGACAGAACACTGGTCCAATGCCAGTGGCGGAGGCGGGACTGTGTGTGTGACGTGAGAGCCGAACAGGAGACGACGGCTCGTGAATTCCAGCTGTTCTGCTCTCACTCGGCAGTCACACACACACAGTCCCGCCTCCGCCATCGGCATTGGACCAGCTCCTGTGATAGACAGAACACTGGTCTAATGCCAGTGGCGGAGGCGGGACTGTGTGTGTGACGCGAGAGCCGAGTGAGAGCCGAACAGGAGATGACGGCTCGTGAATTACCGCTGTGTTCGTCCCGCTCCTTACCTTCCAAGGTACACTATCGGCGTATAACACGCACCCGCAATTTCCCCTCTATTTTCAGGTGTGTGTTATACGCCGATAAATACGGTAATTATTGCATCTGTACCACTCAGTGCTGTGGAGTCGGAGTTGAGGAGTCGGAGGAGATTTGGGGTACCTGGAGTCGGAGTCGCCAAACAATGCACCGACTCCAACTCCTACTAAATTTAGATTGGAATTAAAAAAAAGCAAGTTTAAATGTCCCAATTCAAAGTTATAATTAATGACTTCTCTACTGTAAGAATAAAGACCAATGCATGCAGTGCCTACCGTAACCGCAAAACGAACACGTTAAGTGACCGTGAAGAAGCATGCTTTTCATGTGCTTCACTATATGGCACGCAACGCACAATTAGGAGCAGCAATACTTATACTTTCCATAGTGTTGTGTTCTGCTGTTACAGGGAACGCAGCGCCCATGGGTAACCTAGCCTCTCACTCATAAGGGATTAAGGGCCAAATCCACAAAAGGGATGCGACGGCATAACTGCTGTTACGCCGTCGTATTCCTGTTCCTAACTATGGAACTGATCCACAGAATCAGTTTTCCATAGTTAGGCAGAAGATCCGGCATGTGTAAGGGACTTACACTGCCGGATCTTAGGATGCAGTACCGCATCCGCCGCTGGGGGCATTTCGTGTCGAAATGCCACCTCGGGTATGCAAATTAGCACTTACGGAGATCCACGAAGCTTTTCAGCTTCGTTTTTTCTCCGTAAGTTTTAGTTTGCAAACGCAAAATTAGGGCTGCTTTTACAAGGTGTAAAGTTAGTACACCATGTAAAAGTAGACCCTTCTGTCCAGCGACGCGATTTATTTATTTATTTTTAATGTTTTTTTTCCCGCCGTATCTTTTTTTTTTTCCCAACGCAACTTTATTGACCCGACGCGATCCACAAAGCTCGGCGTAACGTAATTTCGCGCTATGCACGTCGGGAAAATGACGTCACGAGCATGCGCAGTACGGCCGGCGCGGGAGCGCGCCTCATTTAAATGGGAATCGCCCCCATTTGAAGAGGAACGCCTTGCGCCGGCGGAATTTAAGTTACACAGCCCAAAATATCTAGGTAAATGCTTTGTGGATCGGGCACTTAGGTAGAAATTTTAAGGCAGTGTAACTTAAATGGAAAAAATTAAGTTACGCACGATCTTTGTGGATTATCCCCTAAGTAAATGTGTTTTTTTGCAGGACTAGAGACACTTGTATAAGTGAAGGGAATGGAGGGTCAATAGTTTAAGACTGAAGCTGTAAACCATTGGAAAAACTGCTGTCCTTCAGCTAAGGCTATAAAAACTTGTAAACTCCGATTGTTAGCTTAAACTTTAAACATGACTATGGGATTCTCCTAGGGAAAATACATTTGCATATTAATACAGAGGAGTCGGAGTCGGGGAGTCGGAGGTACAAAAAAACTGAGGAGTCGGAACATTTATCTACCGACTCCACAGCCCTGGTACCACTGCCGAGAATGCTTTGGTTTCGTGAACAATTTTACTTGTATAATGTATCTTTTTCTAGAGTCTCTCCTCCTTTCCCCCCAGAAGAAGACCTCTACTGACAAGGTCGAAACGCGTCGGGATCTCTAGTATGATCAAAATATAGTTATATCATGCTATGTCATTTATATATGTACTCATACGGCTGTATCCTGATGTATATGCTTTTAACTCAAATTCCAGAGCTCATGTTTTAAAATAAATTGATGTTCTCTGTGTGGAACTTTTTTCAATTAAAATATTTTTTGATATAATATATATAGTATTAATTTCTGGCTGAAAACTTAAACCCCCCTGGGAATTTTTTTTTCCAATCCATGATTACTTCGGGAGTTTAGCGCCTTTAAACTCATCACAGTATCGCTTTTTTCTTTCTGAGAGTCACCATATTTCCTGATAAATACCGTATTTATCGCGGTATAACGCGCTCCCGCGTATACCGCGCACCCCTAAAGTTGTTTTTGTACTTACAGTTTTGGTGTCTTGCGCGGCGTCCATTGGCGGCCTCGTCGGGTCCGGCGTTCGTCTGCGGCTTCGGGTGTCCTCTTCATCGGGTCCGGCGTCCTTCTGCGGCTTCGGGTGTCCTCTTCGTCGGGTCCGGCGTCCTTCTGCGGCATCCTCGCGTCCTCCCTGCTCGTTTCCCGTGCCGAGTTTGAATACTGCGCCGACATATACAGAGCGCAGTACACTCGTGTATTGTCGACAATGCTCGGCAACTCTCACGCTGACGTCCTGTACGTCCAGGACGTGAGCGCGGAAGGTGCCGAGACTGCCCGACTATACCCGAGTGTACTGTGCTCGGTATATGTCGGCGCAGTATTCAAAACTCGGGAAAAAATGGGAAAGCGGGTATCGGCGTATACCGCGCACCCACGATTTTGCCCTGATTTTCAGGGCAAAAAAGTGCGCGGTATACGCCGATAAATACGGTAATAACAGAACACACTTTTCCTCTTTCTCTAATACCATCTATTTAATAAGCTGGTATTGCCTGTATTTACGGATCTTTTATTTTTCCATATTGAAGCTTACTGTCTACACTATTAACAAACAGAAATAAACTGTTTACTAGTCCTGGGGATTTATCAGCAGTCATTTGTTGTCCATTATGTATGTACAGACACGTCGCATTTCATCAGTAAATCGGCTCTGGTCTTACTTTGGTTTGGTTTGGATACAACAAGAGTTGAAATTCATTTTCTTTTTATTATAACAGGGTACAAAACTTTGCTCAAGGGGATCTCAGGAAGGTTCGGCTGTGGAGAGCTTGCAGCCATAATGGGCCCCTCGGGGGCGGGGAAGTCAACGCTAATGAATATCCTGGCAGGATACAGGTCAGTTCGAATAAATACTCTGATGTCTCTAAACACCTTGAAAGGTCCTGCTGGTCTTCAACCTAATTGTTACAACAACTCCCCAACATCTTTTAGAACTAAACGCTTAATACGGCTTCCATAATAAAGAATATTTTTCCATCCTATTGCAGAGAAACAGGAATGAAGGGGGAAGTTCAAATTAATGGACAGCCGAGAGACCTGCGCACATTCCGCAAAGTGTCCTGTTACATCATGCAGGATGACATGCTGCTGCCCCACCTCACAGTGCAGGAGGCCATGATGGTAAGTTCATGAATAGTTTCTTAAAGGTACACTTTGGTCTTAACTGAAGAATAAGGCCGGGATTCACAAAGCACTTGTGCCAACGTATCTCCAGATACGTCGCGTAAGTGCAAATATGCGCCGTCGTATCTGTGCGCTGGACTGACAAACTAAGATACGCCTAAAAACAGGCTTCATCCCACCGACGTAACTTGCCTACGCCAGCGTAGAGTGGGCGCATATTTACGCTGGACGCATGGTGGCGCTCACATTGATCAGCTATTCAAATAAGGAAAATACGGCGATTCACGAACGTACATGCGCCCGACGTAGGCTACTGTAAGTTGTACGTCCGGCTTAAAGTTAAGCCCCATAAAGGAGGTGTAACCCAGCAGCAGACATGCAAAGGTCTGCACCAGGGAACTTAAGCCGGCGTATTTTACATTGTTTACGTTGGACGTGAATATGGCTGGGCGTAGGTTACGTTCACGCCGTACGCAATGATCCGGCGTAGTTTAGGCAGTTGTTCCGACCTGGTTGTGAGCATGCGCAGGGGGATGCGTCCACGTCTCGGCGCATGCGCAGTTCGTGATACGTATCTGTCTGGCGCTCGGCCCATCATTTGCATGGGGTCAAGCCTCATTTGCATGGCTCACGCCCACTTCTACCTACGCCAGCGTACGCTTTCGAAAACCAGCGCAGTTTTGGGAGCACTGGCTTTGTGAATTCAATGCTTGCCTCTCTGCGCTGCGTTAGCGTAGCATACATTGTTTGCGCTACGGCGGCGTAATGTGTGCCCGCTCTCTGTGAATCTGGGCCTATGTATTTAAGTGTAGGCAGGTTGACTACAGAATGTTTCCTAGACAGTTGGCTGACCCAGGCTGCGGAAGGGGTTAATGATTTGCACTACTGTTCCCAGGATTTTTGGACCCTGCCTTCTGCCCTGTTATATATATGAGGGGGAAGGCTGGGTTTGGGGCTCTTCCTGATCCCTGTGACTGGAGATGCTGCAGTTAACATCAGTGGCAGCGCCGCCCCCCTAATCCATGTGCCTGGCACCTAATCTACATGCAGGGCACCAGACACATTGGATTTCAATAAGGTTTTTTTTTTTGAAGCACATGATTAGAGCCTGATGCTCTAATTGGCTTAAAAAAAGGGTGGGCTCGGGAAGCAGAGCACTGCGCCCTAAACCCTTCCAGTTGTTTGACAATACCAAACTAATATTCGCTAATGTCTTCCTGAATCTCCTCCCGGTCAATTAGGAAGCGGGTCCTGAGACCCGATTGGCAAGGAAGTCTTAGGACTTCTGGCCAATCGGGTCTCAGGACTCACTTCCTGTTTGGCTGGGAGGAGAAGCAATGGCAGACATGAGCAAAAATGTTTTTTTTTTTTTTTTAGTAATGTCTGGAAGGGTAGAACTATGGATAATGTTATTATTGCTGGCTGTGCCTTCATTTACTGGTGTACAGTTGCTTACTGACTCTTCACGCAGTAAGCAATCAAACCCTGGTGATTGCACCACTTCAGAGGTACCTAAACCATTGAAAAGGGTAGACCTATGGACTCCGAAATGCATTGGAAAAGTGTCCTTTCCGTGGTCATTTACTGAGCCAATAAATCATTGGTGGACTCTTTCTGGTTTAACTGTATACAAATTACTCAGTTTGGATGACCCCTATTTTTGAGGTGCTCCCACATTGTAAAGAGCTGCCAAATCCATTTAGGACTTATTTTCTATTGGTAGAGTCTCCATATACAGCACCCCACCCCCACTTCATCTTGGGTTGGCCATTTGTTGTCCTGGTGTGGTGTCACAGGAAAAATAAGGTCCAATCTCTACTATGGCCCAGATTCACAAAGACTTACGACGGAGTATCTCCAGATACGCCGTCATAAGTCCGAATGGCCGCCGTCGTATCTATGCGCCTGATTCATAGAATCAGTTACGCATAGATTTGGCCAAGATACGAGCGGCGTAAGTCTCCTACACAACGTATCTTGGGGTGCATATTTACGCTGGCCGCTAGGTGGCGCTTCCGTTGATTTCCGCGTCGAATATGTAAACGAGCAAGATACGCCGATTCACGAACGTACGTACGCCCGACGCAATTAGTTACGCCATTTACGTAAGACATACGCCGGCGTAAACATAAAGCAGGTCTCTAGGTGGCGCAGCCCATGCAAAGTATGGACGTCGGAACAAGCGTATCTTTTTACGTCGTTTGCATAAGTCGTACCCGAATAGGGCTGTGCGTAAGTTACGTTCATGTCGTAGGCAGTGTTCGACGTATTTTAGGCATTCTATCCGGCGCATGCGCACTGGGATACGTCCACGGACGGCTCATGCGCCGTTCGTTCAAAACGTCATTTACGTGGGGTCATGCTTTATTTACATAAAACACGCCCACCTCTTCACAATTTGAATTAGGCGCGCTTACGCCCGCCCACACTTACGCCGCCCTACGTGAATCTAGGCCTATGTGGTCAAAGGTAGAAATGAAAGCTTGGCTCTTCCCCACTCTACCCAAAATTGAAAAAATAATAGTCTGAAGTAAAGCTATAAAGTTTCTCACAGCCACCAATCAGATACATACCTGATTTAATGCTGAGAGAAGAGAGGACATACACTTCCAGGGACCCTGTGAAGTCTTCCTTGGTTTCTGATTGCAGTCACTTCTATAGTGCTCTTCCTGAATTGAGCACATCCACCGTGTTCAGTATTTTTACTTCTTTTTTTTCCCCTGATAGTATTATTAATTCCTATTCTGTGTCCTAGGTCTCTGCCCACCTGAAGCTCCAAGAAAAAGATGAAGGCAGAAGAGAAATGGTAAGTGACTTGTAATAGGTGCTGGGAGCTATTAGAACAGTGTGGACTGATATATTCATATTGCTGCAAAGAGACAGCTTACTGCGCTTATGCTATGACAGTGAATTGTCAGTCAAAAAAATTGCCATTAGACATGTGCACTGCCAAAAAATAATTTTTTTTCATTTATGTTATTTTCGTTTTTTTTATTTTTTCTGAAATTTGGGAAATTCCCAAAAAAAATGTTTTTCGTTTTTGTTTCATTCTTTTTTTATTTTTTCGGAAATTCTGGAAAATCTGGATTTTTTTTCCCGTTTTATTCGTTTTTTTGCTTTTTTCGAAAATTCGTAAATTCGGGAAATTCGAAAATTCGGAATTCGGAAATGAAATGGAAATGAAAAAAACAAACTTTTGGAAATTAAAAAAATTCGGAAATTTCCCGTTTTCGTTTTTTGAATGTTACAATTTCGAAATTTCGAATTTTTTAATTTTCGAATTTTCTTTTATTTTTCGAATTTTCAGATTTTTTTCGAATTTTCGGATTTTTTATTTTTTTCGAATTTTCGAAATTCGAAATCCAAATTTCCATAAATCCGAATTTTCGGATTCGGAATTTCTAAAATTTGAAAATTAAAAAAAAACGAATTTCCGAAATTTCCAAAATTCTGAAATACGAAAATTCTGAAATACGAAAATTCTAAAATTAAAAAATTCTGAAATACGAAAATTTGGAAATTAAAAAATTCGGAAATTAAAAAATTCGGAAATTCGAAATTTCGGAAGTCCGAAAATTCGGAAATGGAAAAATTAGTTAATACGAAAATTCGGAATTAACGAATTTCCGAATTTTCTTTAAAAAAACTAATTAGAAACTAAACAAATTGCACATGTCTAATGCCAATCAATCAGGAAAGGATAGATGATGATGTCATTGTATCCAAGAAGTTTTGCACATGTAATTAAAGTGGATTTTTAGAGAGAGTTTTCACAGCTGCTATCTAGGAATTGTTAGAGAGAGAGGAAGCAATGTATGGTCAGTGTATAGTGGTCTCTATGCACAGGTATTGTTAGATTGGATAGCAGGGGTCATATTAAAGAGACTCTGTCATTCTTTAAAAAAATTATACTTGCAGTACCGAACCATTATACTCTCCTCTCTTCTGTGTCCCCCACTGCATGATGTGGTTTAATCCTCCCACACCTATGGCACTGCTGTCTTCTGTAATGGCATATGGGTCAGAGGAAGAAGCCACAGCAAATGACGGGGGAGTGTGAGAAGGGATGTAGATGAGAGGAGAGAAGGTTCAGTATACAGCGGGTGTTATGCCAAGGTAGAGGACATTGTAAACATGGGGCCAGATTCTCGTAGAACTGCCGCGGCGTAACGTATCTCCTTTACGTTACACCGCCGCAAGTTTTACGGGCAAGTGCTTGATTCACAAAGCGCTTGCCTGTAAACTTGCGGCGGCGTAGCGAAAAGTCCACCGGCGCAAGCCCGCCTAATTCAAATGATCCAGGTAGGGGGCGTGGATCATTTAAATTAGGCGCGTTCCCGCGCCGATCGTACTGCGCATGCCCCGTCTCGAAATTTCCCGCCGTACATTGCGCGAAATTACGTCGCAAGTGCGTCATTGGTTTCGACGTTAACGTAAATGCCGTCCAGCGCCATTCACGGACGACTTACGCAAACGACGTAAAATTTTCAAATTGCGACGCGGGAAGGACAGCCATAGTTAACATTGAGTACGCCACCTAGGGGGCATGTTTATCTTTACGCCGCGTATCTCTTACGGAAACTACGTAAATTCACTACGACGGGCAAGCGTACGTTCGTGAATCGGCGTAACTAGTCATTTGCATATTCTACACCGACCGCAATGGAAGCGCCACCTAGCGGTCAGCGTAGATATTGCACCCTAAGATACGACGGCGCTGGCCGTCATATCTTAGGCATGTTTAAGTGTATCTCAGTTTGAGAATACACTTAAACATACGACGGCCTTAGATTCGGAGTTACGTCGGAGTATCTGCTGATACGCCGGCGTAATTCTATGTGAATCTGGCCCATGGTACTTTACAAGTCCAGTAATTAAAAGATAACCTGTACTGAGAGAAATATGTAGTCTGACATTTATGACCTTTCCTACTGAAAATGACAATTGTCTTGCTGTTATGCTGATCCAAAGGCTTAAGCACTTGACAGGAATAAGCAGGGCTGCTGTTAGAAATCATGGGGCCCTGTGCAGCCTACCTGGCAGGGCCCCTCAAATATATCAAAACAAGATTTTCACTTAAAATATACTAAAATCATTCTTAGCGGACACAAAGATAACAGAGAAGCTGTGTGAATTAGCCTTTTTTTGTAAATATTTTTTTTTACATTTTTGAACAAAAACACTTTATAATTTTTTTTTTATGTTTTTACTAAATATTATTATTTTTACAATTTTTCCCCCCAAGAATTTAAAAACATTTTAAAGGGGATTAAAACAATACAGGGTTACAATTTGTTATTTTTTTTAATGGGACGGGGAAGCCGGCAGCTGTGTCTGAGTGTCTCCCTGCAGCAGCTGAAAGTCGATGGGAGGGTGAGAAACAGGTTTTCAGCTGCTGCAGAGAGTCACATAGGGCATCCTGTAATTGCCCCTCCATCCGACTGCACTGATTCCCTCTGCTGTTTGGGCCCCCTTGTGAGCCTGGGCCCCTTACAGGAGGACTGGTGGTCCCCCCCTATCAGCGGCCCTGGTAACAAGTGTAGACATTTTGGCCCGGATTCACATACATTGGCGCATATTTATGCCGGCGTAGCGTATCTAATATACGCTACGTCGTGCAGAGAGGCAAGCACCGAATTCTCAAAGAACTTGTCTCCCAAACTGCGCTGGGTTCCCTCGGCGTAAGCCGTCGTAGGTGGAAGTGGGCGTGAGCCATGCTAATGAGGCGTGACCCCATGCAAATGATGGGCCGAGTGCCATACAAGTACTTAAAACGAATGGCGCATGCGCCGTCCCGTGGACGTATCCCAGTGCGCATGCTCAGAATCACGTCGGAACTACTCCCTAAGATACAACGGATCACTGCCTACGACGTGAACGTAACCTACGCCGAGCCCTATTCAAGTACAACGTAAATGACGTAAAATACGACGGCTGTGTTCCCTGGTCCATACCTTGGCATGGGTTGCGCCTCATATATGTGGAATAACTTTACGCCGGATGTACGACTTACGCAAACTGCGTATATTATGCGCCGGGCACAAGTACGTTCGTGAATCGGCGTATCTCCCTCATTTGCATATGTGCATAGCAAATCAATAGGAGCGGCAAATGAGCCCAGCGTAAATATGCGCCCACGATACGACGGCGTAGGCAAGTTACGTCGGTCGTAGGAAGCCTATTTTTAGGTGTATCTCAGATTGTGGGCACGGCGCATAGATACGATGGTGCATAGTTAGACTTACGCGGCGTATCTCGAGATACGTCGGCGTAAGTGATTTGTGAATCCAGGCCTTTGACTTTACTCTTATGCCCCGTACACACCATCACTTTATGTGATGAAAAAAAAACGACGTTTTTAAAAACGTCACTTTAACCACTTCCCTACCGGCCCATAGTAAAATGACGTCCACAAAGAACTTCTGCCGTTCAGAGTGGACGTCATATGACGTCCTGGGCTTTCCGGGTGGATATCTGAATGATGCCTGCAGCTAAGAGGCATCATTCAGATATCCTTCTAAACTGCCGGCGATTCTGCACAACGTAAGAACGATCATAGCGGCGGTTCCGCCGCTAGATCGTTCTTACAGGCGGCGGGAGGGGACATCCCCCCCCTCCCGCCGCCATCCGGTGCTTCTCCGGGCTCTCCCGTGCCATCGGGGGCCCGGAGAACGAATCGTCCGGCGCTCGCAGGAAGCATAGAGATGACTGGTGACCAGATGGTCACCAGTCATCTCTATGACCGTCGGAGGACCCGGGCGCGATGTGATGACGTCACGCCCGGGTCCCGTAAGTAAACAAAGCCGCGATTGCGGCTGCTAAGCAACCACAAGCATGAGATCGGTGAATTTTTTTTCACCGATTTCATGCTTTCCAGCCTGGAGGAGAGATGTGGGGTCTTACTGACCCCGCATCTCTCCATAAAGAGTACCTGTCACACACATTCCTATTACAAGGGATGTTTACATTCCTTGTAATAGGAATAAAAGTGATAAAAAAAAAAAAAAAATTAAAAAAAAAGTGTAAAAAAGAAATAAATATATATAAAAAAAAAAAGAAATAAAAATGTATTTTTTTAACGCCCCTGTCCCCGGTAGCTTGCGCGCAGAAGCGAACGCACACGCAAGTCCCGCCGACATATGTAAACGCCGTTTAAACCACATATGTGAGGTATCGCCGCGTGCGTTAGAGTGCCAGCAACAATTCTAGCACTAGATCTCCTCTGTAAATCTAAACTGGTAACCTGTAAAAAATTTCAAATCGTTGCCTATGGAGATTTTTAAGTACCGAAGTTTGGCGCCATTCCATGAGTGTGCGCAATTTTAAAGCGTGACATGTTAGGTATCTATTTACTCGGTGTAACATCATATTTCATATTTTACAAAAAAATTGGGCTAACTTTACTGTTTTTAAATTTTTTTAATTCATGAAACAATTTTTTTCCCAAAAAAAGGCGTTTGAAAAATTATTGCGCAAATACCGTGCAAGATAAAAGGTTTCAATGACCGTCGTTTTATTCCCTAGGGTGTCTGCTAAAAAAAACATATATAATGTTTGGGGGTTCTGCGTAATTTTCTAGCAAAAAAATTATGATTTGTACATGTAGGAGAGAAGTGCCAGAATAGGCCCGGTATGGATGGGTGTATAACTGCCCGGTATGGAAGAGGTTAATTGACCGTGTGTGGGGGAAAACGTCGTTTTATGTCTTGTAAAAAACAACCAAAAAAAATTGAAGCATGCTTCAATTTTATGTGTCGTTTTTCAAAACGTCGTTTTTTACTTCACAGAAATTGACCGTGTGTAGCAAAAAACGTCGTTTAAAAAGACGTTTTTACACCCGCGCATGCCCAGAAGCTAGTTATGAAGCGAGCTTCAATGGAAAAACGTGGTGAAAGTAACATCGCTTTGCTAGAACATTGTGAGAAAAACGATGGTGTGTAGGCAACGTCGTCTTTGAAAATTGAAGTTTCAAAAACGTCGTTTTTTACTTCACAGAAAATGGCGTTTTTTTTCATCACATAAAGTGATGTTGTGTATGCGGCATTATTTTGCTAATACAATTTTATTTCTGGTCAGTGATGGAGAAAGTATTGAAGCCAGAGACAAGTTCAGGACTAGGTTAGCAATGAAAGCCTCCATATTTCTCGTAGAAATCCAGCTCTGATTTCCTATTTCTGTGATATAATTGAGAACGTGTCTCACAAATGATGCTGTTATTTCAGGTGAAAGAGATCCTGACAGCTCTGGGCTTGCTGTCTTGCGCTAACACCAGGACGGGCTGTCTCTCTGGGGGTCAGAGGAAACGGCTGGCCATTGCTTTGGAGTTAGTGAACAATCCCCCGGTTATGTTTTTTGATGAACCCACCAGGTAAGCTACCTGTATCTCATGATGACTAAGGCTTGTGAGAAATCTGGAGAAAGCTAGCCAATGTGTAACTGAGTCCATAGAAATCTTAGAGAGACGCTTGTAACAATGGTGATTAGTGATACTGAATTGCCAACGGTCAATCCAAATCAATTTTGTAAGGAACAATATGGCCCTGGTGAGGACGCTCTAGCCAAGCAGGGTGCCCTTAGCTGGGGCCCCTAAAGTGAATATCCAAGAAGTCGCTAAAAGAGCACCAGACCAAAAGAGTCCAAGATAACTTTAATAGTTCATTGAATGATTGAATACACCAGCCAGTGGATTTGTAGGGCCCAGCCAGAAGTGTCCAATATAAATTTTATCTTCTTATCTTGAACGTTTTGTTATCCACACTCCTTTTATATTAATTCAATCAACTTATTTTGCTACCTTGACTCATTTCAAGTAAACATTGTGGGGCAGATCCACATACATCTGCGCCGGGCGCAGCGTATCTAAGATACGCTACGCCGCTGTAACTTACTTTTATTTGGTTTGAATCCTCCAAGAATTTGCGCCATAAGTTACGGCGGCATAGTGTATCTGTTGCGGCGTAAGGGCGCGGAATTCAAATGGAAGTGATGGGGGGCGTGTTTTATGTTAATACAGCGCGACCCGACGTAAACGCCGTTTTTTAGGAAATGCGCATGCGCCGTCCCTGGGGGTATCCCTGTGCGCATTCTCGAAATTAAACCGCAACCAGCCAATGCTTACGACGGTGACGTCATTCTACTCAAATTCCTATTCGCGAACGACTTACGCAAACGACTCAAAAAATTCTAAATTGTACGTGGGAAGGACGGCCATACTTAACATTGAGTACGCCTCAGAACAGCAGCTTTAACTATACGCCGGAAAAAGCCGAACGCAAGCGGCGGAAAAAAATGCGCCGAGCCGACGTACGTTCGTGGATCGGCGTAAATAGCTAATTTGCATACTCGACGCGGAATTCTACGGAAACGCCACCTAGCGGCCGCCAAAAAATTGCATCTAAGATCCGAAAGGCGTACGAAGACATACACCTGTCGGATCAAGCCGAGATGCCGTTGTATCTTGTTTTGAGGATTCAAAACAAAGAATACGACGCAGGAATTTTGAAATTACGCCGGCATATCAAAAGATACGCCGGCGTAATTTTTTTGTGGATCTGCCCCTTAATATCCCCTGGGAGCTCCATTTTGGCCATTTGGAGGAAGTTGCCTACCCACAGCATGGCTGGTTACGTATGCTGCTTGTTATTGGAAGCTATGATTCTTATGCCTTATTTCTTTGTTTATTTTTAATATTTTTTTTTCTTTTTTTACCATAAATCTTTTATTTTTAAAAAATGTAAGTCTTGATGAAGAGCTGTGTTTAGACCCCCAAAACACGGCTGTTGTACTCAATCATCTGATGAATGACTAAAGTTTCTTGGACTTATTTTGGTCTGGCACTCTTTGATGTGTAACTGAGGGGAGTGTCCAATTGCAAAGTACAATTTTTGTTCCCAGGCTGGTGTAATTTGGCCTTACTTCATAGGGATAGCTGGGTGCAGTTATTGCAGTTATAGTGTGTTGGATACTTGCTCCCTTACCACACAATATGGTCACACCTTCCGGCTCATATGTCTTGCAGTCAGGTACGAGCCAGTGGGAGGAATCACCTCGCACGGTAGGGAGAGCAGATATTCATGCAGCAGCCAAAAAATGGCACTTTGGGGCATTAACCACACCGGCCATCTGGTGGGTACGTAGTTTCCTCTTTAGCTGTATGAACTTATTACTTATTCAAGGACAAGAGCCTCTTCCCCACAAACCTGGCCGGTGGTTGTGGGGGTCTGTGGGCAGGGGGCTTATCAGAATCTGGAAGTCCCCTTTAGCAAGCTGGCCCCCAGATCCTGCTCTTTAATAACTAAGGGGTGGGGACCACCCGGTGATGTCACCTGGTGAACCCGCCCCCTTGTGACGTCATTGACTAAGGGCATGCTGGGTCATTGACGTCACAAGGGGTGGTGTCACCGATATTTACTGGTTGTTAGGGATGCTGGCGGCCCCGCTCCTGAGTCAGGGCTCTTAACGCTGCCTGATCACATCAGCGTTAAGGTCTCCTGTCCCTCAAAACTGGGGTAATGCATTGGGTAAGTTAGGCGGCCATGAGGCCCTTGTGATTGTGAGACCAGTGGCGTATCTAGGGTATGGCAGCCATGGCAAGTGCCATGGCCGCCATATGAAGGGGACGCTGATGAGTGGCTGGGCAGCTAGACACTTACCAGGGTCTCTTCTTCCCTCCTCCCGAGCATAGGCAGGATCTCCTTTTCAGCACCTTTGCTAATGGACAATGGCAGCGCTATCCCTGCTGCGTTCAGCCACGGCCCTCCCGTGTTCTCCCAGTTTCTGCCATTCCATCTGGTCAGATTGTCAGCACAGAAAGAAGAATGAGGAACATCAGTTTCTCCCTCTCCTCTGTGAAAACTGAGGCCTTAAGTGATGCAGATTTCATCACTTCCAGTATTGGTTCTGCATTTACCTAGCCTTGGAGGGCAGAGGAGAGATCAGGGGTCTAATAAACCCCAGATTTCTCCATAAAGAGCATATGTCACTACCAAAGGTTACACAAGGGATGATAAATATCACTAGTTTTGTTGGCTGTTTTTCTTGTTAAGGTTAAAAAGATGGGGTTCAAATGTTTCGACAGGGGCACAGTTTCAGTGCTTGCCATAGGCACAATTTTCACTAGATACGCCTCTGTGTGAGACCTTAGGCGACCGCCTAATTTGTCTAATTAAAGAGCCGCCTCTGGGTGTAATTTTTACATTCTTACAGAATTGTGAGCCTCTGGACTACAGGTCAAGGCTCTGGAACTCAACCCATTGGGTTACCACCCAGTTTGTGCACCATTCTGTAGGATACGAGGTTTGCCCATTGCATTGTGGGATTTTGAAGGATTGTCTAAGCATATGGCCCCGTACACACGACCGAGTTTCTCGGCAGAATTCAGCCAGAAACTCGATCGGAGCCGTATTCTGCCGAGAAACCCGGTCATGTGTACACTTTCGGCCGAGGAAACCGACGAGGATCTCATCGGGCCAAATAGAGAACATGTTCTCTATTTCCTCGTTAGTCAATGAGGAAACTTGGCTCGCCGAGATCCTCGGCGGCTTCAAAAGGAACTCGAAGAGCAAAACGATGTGTTTTGCTCGTCGAGTTTCTCGGACGTGTGTACGGGGCCAAAGTGTTGAAGCCACCTAACTGCTCTAGCCTGGAAGTTGTGGTCCTGGGGCATGCAGGATCACATTTATCTTAAAATAAAAGCTGCCACCTTGTGATGCCCACTTTTGTCATATGTGTCAAACAAATGTCCTTAATATAGTGTTAGTTTACTTTCCGATTATCTTATACTGTAGGGTCATTGTTTTTTCAGTAATAATAATTATAAGTGTGTTAAACTATCATGCTTACTTTCCTTTGACAGTGGTCTGGACAGCTCCTCCTGCTTCCAGGTGGTCTCTTTAATGAAGTCGCTGGCTCAAGGTGGACGGAATATCATCTGCACCATTCACCAGCCCAGTGCCAAGCTGTTTGAGCTCTTTGACCAGGTGCGTGCTTGTCTGGAGAGCCAACATTGGCCACTATCCACTCTATTGTGTCAGTACTAAGAACTGTCCTCATTGCTCCCCAGCCACCGTTAGGATTCAAACCTCAAGATTCCAAATATCATTCTGTAGGGTGCCCTGGTGGTTCTGGCACAGTACAGACAGTTCTAGATATGTGCACCGCCCAAAAAAAAAAAAATTTTTCATTTTAGTTTCATTTGGCTTTTTGGATTTTTATTTGTTATGATCGAAATTCATTATTTCGAATAAATTCGTAAATTAGAAAATTCGAAATCTTAAAATTATGAAATTCGGAAATCTGAAAATTAGAACATTCGGAAATCTGAAAATTTGAAATCCGAACATTTAAAGATTCGGAAATTCTAAAAATCCAAAAATTTGAAAATCCAATAATAAGAAAGAAACTCAGAAAATCTCAAAAAAGTATGAAAATCTAAAAAATCCGAAATAATAACTAACTAATAATAACTAACTATTAAATTATAGGTATTGGAATTTCCTTTCAAATTTGGTTATGCAAGTATACAGTATACTGTATGTAATGTGTTGGTTTACCTTTTTGAATTTGGCGCCGTTCTCCGCTCCCGTGCGTCGTAACGTCGCAGGGAACGGAGATCGGCGGCTCACAGAGGCACTGTGTGAATCGAGCGAGGTCCCGCTCGCTCACACAGCGTGGTGGCATCGCTGGATCCAGGGACAAGGTAAGTAAACACTTACTGTGGATTCAGCGAGGCAAGCCCGAGTCTGACTCGGGGTTACCGATCGTAGCCAAAAAATCTCACCCCGAGTCAGACTCGGGAACACCGCCAGGGGGGTTAAAGGAACCTATTTAGAAAATAAAAAACGAACCTTTACAACCCCTTTGAGGCCCCCTGGACATCCACCAGTACCTAAGCTTCTGCCTGACTTGCCTTGTGGACGATCTGGCTCTGCCTGGCCTTCGAGATATCGACAGGAATGATCGATTTGCATGAAGGTTCTGTGCTTGCTGCAGTTTCCTTGTGGTAGCTGATTGTATTCTACCGTTGGGAATTGGTTAGAACCTTGCCTTCACTTTCATTTCTATGGACCTCCGCTTACAGGCCAATTCATGAAAGTGGCATTTTCCTGCAGCACGCAGATATAAATGAACTCGGCTGATTCTATCTATGTTGTTCTCCCGCTGTGATGTCATCGATCCAAGCTTTCCCCGATTTCGCACTTTGACTGTAAAGTAAATCTGTCGCACTCCCGGTCCGCCAAATGGTTAAACCAAGGTCACGTTTTCTAGTATTGATTTCCCGGGAGTACGGCTGCCATTACCCTGTTCTCATCCCCCTCTCTGTTTTCATCCACAGCTTTATGTATTAAGTCAGGGACAATGCATCTACCGTGGGAAAGTGCTGAATCTCGTCCCCTACCTGCGAGTCCTTGGATTAAACTGCCCAACCTATCACAACCCGGCGGATTTCAGTAAGTCGTGCCAACTTGAGATCTCTTTGCAGATTGCGAAACAACCGCTTGACGTTTTTACAACTGCAGGTTTATAGCGAAGCGCTCTGATTACCGTTAGAGAATCGATCACTGTGTCTATGAAAAAGACTGATTGAACGTATTTTATTGGTTGATCAATACGAGGCTGATTACTCAGAGGGACGGGGCATGCTCCTCTAGAACTGCAGATGTGTGAATATCTAGTTATTGGGCCGGATTCAGAAAGAAGATACGGCGGTGTATCTCCTGATACGCCGTCGTATCTCTGAGTCCGGCCGGTCTTATCTATGCGGCTGATTCATAGAATCAGGTTACGCATAGATCTCCCTAAGATCCGACAGGTGTAAGTGACTTACACCGTCGGATCTTAGGCTGCAATTCCAGGCCGGCCGCTAGGTGGCGCTTCCGTATCTTTTACGCGTCGGCTATGCAAATGAGCATTTACGCCGATTCAGAAACAAACGTCCGCCCGGCGCTTTTTTTTTTATGTCTTTTGCGTTTGGCTTTTTCCAGCGGAAAGTTACCCCTGCTATAGGAGGGGTATGTGCGGCGTATCCTATGTTAAGTATGGCCGTCGTTCCCGCACCGAGTTTTGAATTTTTTACGTCGTTTGCGTAAGTCGTTCGCGAATACGGCCGGACGTAATTTACGTTAACGCCAAAACCAATGACGTCCTTGCGACGTCATTTGAAGCAATGCACGCTGGGAAAATTTGCGGACGGCGCATGCGCTGTTCGATCGGCGCGGGGTGGGTGGTGGGTGCTTTGGGGGTGGCAGGGCTCTGCCCCAAAGCAACTTGTCCCTATGTTGATGGAGACAAGGGCCTCATCCCCACAACCAATGGGGGTGGTTGTGGGGGCCAGCGGGCAGGGGGTTAATCGGAATCTGGAAGTCTCCTTTAAGAATTAGGCCCCCAGATACCCCCCTCCCCCATGTCAATGAGTATAGGGTACCAAGTACCCCTGCCCATTCACCAAAAAAGTGTCACAAAGTAATAAAAACACACACATACAGTTTTTGACAATTCCTTTATTAAAAAATGGAAAATAAAAAAATAGTGTCCCCCGATGTAAATTCATCATCAATCACGCCACCCACCCAACCCGGAAAAAAAAGATGCTCCCGCTGTCGATCAAGGCTGGCTGCTGTACAGTCCAAATATAAATAGCGGTTCCAGCCTTACCTGCCTGCCAGCACCCTGCAGGAGCCACTGATTCCTGATGCTCTTAGTACATTAAAAGTACAATGTGTATCTTGGCGTTATTCACTAAGCCTGCCAAGCAAACATTCTCCACCCTCTTAGCAAAGAAGCTTTGTAACAATGAATCCGCAGCTGAAGCAGTGTCATATTATATGCACTGGGGAAGATGCCAACTGTGCCCCCCCCCCCCCAAGATGCATTAACATTATGTGTCAGCAAACCTCGCCCCCAAAAAAATCGAGCACTAATCCGCACGCTTACCCCCTTTAGCATAAATTTCCTTTGCAGGCCAGACAAAAATTCCCCTCCTCCCAGTACAAATCCCCACTGCTGAAATGCCCCCTCCTGGCACAAATCTTTGCTCCCCCCCCCCCTCTGCTCAAATCCGATCTCCCCAAATCGCCCCTCATAGCATAAATATGCGCCCCCCCCCCCCCCAATTCACAGATTAGCAAATTCCCACCCAAAACATGTACCCTTCTAGAACAGATTCTGTCCCATCTCCCAGATCATCAGTTCTGAAATGCATTGGGGGGCATGCTATTTTTTAAATAACATTTTAATTGTCTGTTTTTTTTTTTTTACATTCAACTGTCAGAGTCCGCAGGGTTCCCCCTTACAGTGTGCCCTGATGAAAAGGAGAACTCTGTGGATCCTGATGTAAAGGGGAACTCTGATGAAAAGGGAAATGTGGCGGACTATGATGTAAAGGGGAACGCTGTAGACTCTGATGTAAGGGGGGCTCTGGTGACTATAGTCCCCCCTTACATTATGGTCCGCAGCATTCCGCTTTACATCAGAGTTCGCCTTTACACCAGAGTCTGCAGGTCTCCCCATCTGAATACCCAATAATTTAGGGTCCCCATCTCATCAGAGTTCACTCTTACATCTAGAGTCCCCATCAGAATACCCCTTACATCAGATGTCCCCATCAGAGTACCCCTTACATCAGGAGTCCTCATCAGAGTTCCCCTTACATCACATGTCCCCATCAAAGTATCCCTTATGTTATAATGTTAATTGTCCCCATCAGAGTGCCTCATGGATCAGTGGATGCACACTCAGAAACCCGGAGGGGCAGGACTAAAATGTGGGGGGGGGGCACAGCCTGCCCCAGCACCCCCCTCGATCTGGTCCCCAGGGCCCTGGATGGCAACCCCCCTATCTATTTTTAATTTTTTTATAAAAATGTATATATATTTTTTTAATTTTGTTTTTGTTTTTATTAAAGGGCCCGGAGGTCCCCAGGGCCCTGGATGGCAACCCCCCCTTTTTTTTAGATATATATTTTTTTATTCAATTATTTTTTCTTTTTATTAAAGGCCCGGAGGTCCCCAGGGCCCTGGATGGCAGCCCCCCCCTTTTTTTTTATAAAACATTTTTTTTATATATTTATTTTTATTTATTTTTTCTTTTTATTAAAGGGCCCAGAGGACCCCAGGGCCCTGGATGGCTACCCCCCTTTTTTTTATAATTTTTTTTAATATATATATTTTCGTAAGGGGCCCAGAGGTCCCCAGGGCAACCCCCCCCCCCAAATTCGTGACACCCCCGCAGCACCCCCCACCCCCCGGTTCTCTCCCCCAGGGGGCCCATGCCTGAAGCTGTGTAAGGGGCCCCATAATTCCTGATGGCGGCCCTGCATGTCACCATAAATTCCAAGGCATTTGGTCTTGTGACCGGTCATTGTGAGATCCTATAATAGCAGTTTCTACAAAGAAGGATTTTCAGGTTCCTATTCTGTTCTGTGATATTCAGAGTGGTCAAGGTAGTCACAAATCAATATTACCAGTAAGATCAGTCTGGGCCTTGAATCAAGGACGGCTTCTGTAAAATCAATCCCTTACTCTCCTGTAAAGTTTAATTTCTTAGAAGGAAAAAACAATGCTAATATTGGATGGTCTTGGGGAAGAGATTTTAACTGTTATAGCATGGGTGGAATATCTTTAGCCTTTAGTGCCATCTAGTGGCCAAATAATAGAATACCACTTTTTATTTTTATTTTTTATTATTATTATTATTATTATTATTATTATTATTATTATTATTATTATTATTATTATTATTATTATTATAACTAACCTGTTTAGAGTACAGCAAGCTATTAGTAGATGGTCACATTTAACTGGACTTATTCATTTTAATGTGGTTAAATAGTACTAGTTATACTATTATTTGGAATAATGAGAACCCTCACAGGCTGGAAAGAGTAGTCACACATTTTATTAATCCATACCATCCAATCCCATTTCAAATACATCCATTCAGAACATTGCATATACTGAAAAAAAAGTTTTATATATATATATATATATATATATATACTTATTTATATATAAAAAAATCTTTAATCTGTTACAGCCGATTCAAGTGACCTCTGATGGGGCCAGGCCCCTAATGTCTCTGGACCCTCGGGCCCGAGTCCCCGATGGGTCAGTCCACCCCTGTGTATCATAGCCCTGATAAGGGGGGGGGGGGGTACGGTGGTGAACTGTCTATACAAGTTGGCTTTCTTATTCTGTTGCTTATTTTAAAAAAAAGTACTCTTTGATGTATGGGAGCAGCATCATAAGACAGTGATTCACAATATTGGACAGCCCCAGCATCCCTTTAACAGAGTCTTTATGCCCAGGGAAGGGGGAATAAATATATATATATATATATATATATATATATATATATATATATATATATAAATATATATATATATATATATATATATATATATATATAATCAGTATTTAGTAGGTTTTTAGGATTTACTTATTTTATTATTTAAATGTTTATATTGTTATTTATTTTAATATTATATATATATACAAATAAATACAGAGTTATATATATATATATATATATATATATATATATATATATATATATATATATATATATATATATATATATATATATACAGTAATATTAAAATAAATAACAATATAAACATTTTAATAATAAAATAAATAAATCCTAAAAACCTACTAAATGCTGATTATATATATATATATATATATATATATATATATATATATATATATATATATATATATTATTAAAATAAATAACAATATAAAAAATTTAAATAATAAAAACATTTTTTTTTAGTCTTTATAATGTTAAGTTCCAGTGTTAATGAAATGTGTTGCCCTCTTGCTGATTGTAGTAATGGAAGTGGCCGCTGGAGAGTATGGAGACCAGAACCCCCGGCTGGTCCGAGCCGTACAGGACACGTGTATTACGGAGCTGAAGATGGACCATTGTGGGGAGAATGAGCCCAACCCATTCATGTGGCACAAACCAGCTGATGAGGTATATAGAGGGGAAAAAAACCAATGTATAGCCGCATGAATAATAACAAACAAAAAATAAACAAATCTGTACTTGGTGATCTTATAGTTTATTTCATATATATATATATAATAATGTATATTTGATTTGCAGGACGCTTCACCCACCGAAGGATGTCACAGCTTCTCAGCCAGCTGTCTCACCCAGTTCTGTATCCTATTCAAGAGAACCTGTCTTAGTATTATGAGGGACTCGGTAAGTTTCTGGATTCTGCATATATACATATACACATAAACCTACATATAAATATATATGTATATTATTATTATTATTATTATTATTATTATACAGAATTTATATAGTGCCAACAGTTTTCACAGTGCTTTACAACATCAGGGAAGACAGAACAGTTACAATACAATTCAATACATGAGGGATCAGAGGGCCCTGCTTGTTAGAGCTTACAATCTAGAAATATATATTTATCTTTCACAATACAAAAAAGAAAAACATTGGGCTAACTTTTCTGTTTTCTTATTTTTTAATTAAAAAAAAGTGAATTTTTTCCAAAAAAAAGTGCGCTTATAAGACCGCTGTGCAAATACGGTGTGAGAGAATGTATTGCAATGGCTGCCATTTTATTCTCTATGGTGTCTGAAAAAAATATATATTGTTTGGGGGTACTAAGTAATTTTCCAGCAAAAAAAAAATTATTTTAACTTGTAAACACCAAGTGTAAAAAAAAAAAAAAAGGGCGGTCCTTAACCACTTCAATACCCGCCCATTGTAATATGACGTCCACAGATGGGATCTCCCATCCTGGGTGGACGTCATATGATGTCCTGGGCTTTACGGGGGGATATCTGAATAATGCCTGCAGCTAGAGGCATCATTCAGATATCCTTCTCTTCTGCCGGTGATTCTGTGCAACATAAGAATGATCATAGTGGCGGTTTCGCCTCTTGATCGTTCTTATAGGCGGCGGGAGGGTACACCCCCACCTCCCGCCGACATCCGGTGCTTCTCCGGTCTCTCCCGTGCCATCGGGGGCCCAGCGAAAGAATTGTCCGGCGCTGGCAGGAAGCATAGGAATGACTGGTGACCAGATGGTCACCAGTCATCTCTATGACCGTCGGAGGACCCGGGCGCGATGTGATGACGTCACGCCCGGGTACCCGTAAGTAAACAAAGCCGCGATTGCGGCTACTATGCAACAGTGATCATGAGATCGGTGAATATTTTTTTCACTGATCTCATGCTTTCCAGCCTGGAGGAGAGGTGCAAAGTCTTATTGACCCCGCATCTCTCCATAAAGAGGACCTGTCACACACATTTCCTATTATAAGGAATGTTTACATTCCTTGTAATAGGAATAAAAGTGAGAAAAAAAAAAGTGTAAAAAAAATAAATAATAATGTAAAAAAAAAAAGAATAATAATAAAAAAAATGTAAACGCCCCTGTCCCCGGTAGCTCGCGCGCAGAAGCGAACGCACACACAAGTCCCACCGACATATGTAAACGCTGTTTAAACCACATACTGTATGTGAGGTATCGCCACGTGCGTTAGAGTGCCAGCAACAATTCTAGCACTAGACCTCCTCTGTAAATCTAAACTGGTAACCTGCAAAAAAATTCAAAGCATCGTCTATGGAGATTTATAAGTACCAAAGTTTGGCGCCATTCCATGAGTGTGTGCAATTTTAAAGCGTGACATCTTAGGTATCTATTTACTCGGTGTAACATAATCTTTCATATTTTCCCCAAAAATTGGGCTAACTTTACTGTTTTGTTATTTTTTTAATTCATGAAACAATCTTTTTCCCAAAAAAAGGCGTTTAAAAAATTATTGCGCAAATACCGTGCAAGATAGAACGTTGCAATGACCGTTGTTTTATTCCCTAGGGTATCTGCTAAAAAAACATATATAATGTTTGGGGGTTCTCCGTAATTTTCTAGCAAAGGAATGATGATTTGTACATGTAGGAGAGAAGTGCCAGAATAGGCCCGGTATTGAGGTGGGTATAAAAGCCCGATATTGAAGGGGTTAAGTGGTTAACACGTGTGTGTTGGCAGCTATCGTGTCCTGTATTGAGGACTATATCATTGCTCCGTCACTGGCTTGCATTCAGTAACAATGATACTAATAACACTCTCTCCATTTTTAGGTGCTGACCCACCTCCGTATCACATCGCACATAGGGATCGGACTGCTCATAGGATTATTGTATCTTGGAATTGGAAATGAGGCGAAAAAAGTCCTGAGCAACTCAGGTTTCCTCTTCTTCTCGATGCTCTTCCTGATGTTTGCTGCCCTCATGCCAACAGTCCTCACCTGTGAGTACCACTTCTGAATTATTCTTGTGGGTCAGTCTTTATTGACTGTGATCAACTCATGGGAACCAGTGAGTACACTTACCAGTAATCTTGTGTGGAGAATATGCAGGAGAACACTGGGCCAGACTCACGTACTTGCGCTGCGGCTTAACGTATCCCCTTTACGTTACACCGCCGCAAGTTTTCATCGTAAGTGCTTGATTCACAAAGCACTTGCGTGTAAACTTGCGGCGGCGTAGCGTAAAGCCGTCCGGCGCAGGCCCGCCTAATTCAAATGGGGCGTGTACCATTTAAATTAGGCGCGTTCCCGCGCCGGACGTACTGCGCATGCCCTGTTTTGAAATTTCCCGCCGTGCTTTGCGCGAAATGACGTCGCCCCGACGTAATTTTTTGAACGGCGACGTGCGTTACGTCCTTTTGTATTCCCGGACGACTTACACTAAAAAAATAATAATTTGAAATTCGACGCGGGAACGACGGCCATACTTTAACATGGGCTGTCTATTGTTACGCCACCTAAATAGCAGCCGTAACTTTGCGACGCGAAAAGCCGACTAGCGACGACGTAAGAGAATGCGACGAACGCGCGTACCTTTGTGGATCGCCGTAAACAGCTAATTAGCATACCCGACGCGGAAAACGACGCAAACTCCACCCAGCGGCCGCCGAAGTATTGCATCCTAAGATACGAAGCCGTACGCCTGTCGGATCTTAGCCAAATGCAGTTGTATCTTTGTTTGTGAATTACAAATAAAGATACGCCGCGGCAAATTTGAAAGTACGCCGGAGTATCAGCAGATACTCCGGCGTACTTCTTCTCTGAATCTGGCCCACTATTCTCAAGAGTGGGAGACATGTTGAGGGGTTATTCACTAAAACTGGAGAGTGCAAAACCAGAACCTAGAAACCAATCAGCTTCCAGGTTTCATTTTCAAAGCTTAAAGCGGAGGTTCACCCAAATAACATCTATATCAGACCAACTTCTTTATACTTCTAACATGTACAGTCCGCAATTTTTTTTCTTTTTACACTGTACATATTGTATAATCTTTATTTGTAATCTGGCTTCCGGGTACTCCTCCCCGCGGGAGTAGGCGTTTCCAAGCTGACGTCCTTTCAGAAAAAGTTCACCCTGGCGGATAAGGCCCCGCCCCCCGTATTGCGTAGGCGCGTCACGCGTTCCGAAAGAAGCTGAACATGAAGAAGCTCTACACGGCTCCTAGTCGGTGCGCAGGCGCCGTATAGAGCCGACTCGCAGCTCTGCATGTTCGGCTTCTTTCGGAAACGCCGTGACTCGGACGCGCCTACGCAATACGGGGGGCTGGGCCTTATCCGCCGGGGTGAACTTTTTCTGAAAGGACGTCAATCATCTGGGCGACCTCCCAGAGGACATTCCTCCTCAGCTTGGAAACGCCTACTCCCGCGGGGAGAAGTACCCGGAAGCCAGATTGCAAATAAAGATTATGCGGTATTTACAGCGTAAAAAAAAAAAGGCGGACTGTACATGTTAGAAGTATAAAGAAGTTGGTCTGATATAAATGTTATTTCGGTGAACCTCCGCTTTAAAGGAGTTGTAAAGGAAAACTATTTTTTTTCCCTAAATATCTTCCTTTACCTTAGTGCAGTCCTCCTTCACTTACCTCATCCTTCCATTTTGCTTTTAAATGTCCTTATTTCTTCTGAGAAATCCTCACTTCCAGTTCTTCTGTCTGTAACTCCACACAGTACTGCAAGGTTTTCTCCCTGGTGTGGAGTGTCGTGCTCGCCCCTTCCCTTGGACTACGGGAGAGTCAGGACACTCTCTTGGTTGAAGATAGAGAAATAAGCTGTGTGTTAGTGGGCGTCCTGACTCTCCTGTAGTTCAAGGAGGGGGCGAGCACGACACTCCACACCAGGGAGAAAGCCTTGCATTACTGTGTGGAGTTACAGACAGAAGAACAGGAAGTGAGGATTTCTCAGAAGAAAGAAGGACATTTAAAAGCAAAATGGAAAGATGAGGTAAGTGAAGGAGGACTGCACTAAGGTAAAGGAAGCTATTTAGGAAAAAAATAATTGTACCTTTACAACCTTTTTAATTCAACAAGCTGAAGCTGATTGGCTACACAGCTTCACCAGATTCTGAGTGCTCCAGTTTTAGTAAATCTCTATCATTATGTCCTTCTGTTCTGCGAATTGAGCAGAAATAAAAAATGTTCATTCGGCTATTTTCTCTCGTAAGCGAATATTTTTTAACCACTTCCGCCCCTGAAGATTTGGCTGCCCAAGGATCGGGCCATTTTTTTTGCGATACGGCACTGCGTCGCTTTAACTGACAATTGCGCGGTCGTGCGACGATGTACCCAAACAAACTTGATGTCCTTTTTTTCCCACAAATTGAGCTTTATTTTGGTGGTATTTGATCACCTCTGCGTTTTTTTTTTTTTGGCGCTATAAACAAAAAAAGAGCGACAATTTAGAAAAAAACACAATATCTTTTACTTATTGCTATAATAAATATCCCAATTTAAAAAAGCGTCTACAAACTACGGGAAAGATTTATGGCGTTTTTATTTTTTTATTTTTTACTAGTAATGTAGGGTGACCAGATATCCCCGGTTTCAGGGGACAGTCCCCGGATTGAGGACACTGTCCCCACCCCAAATCTGTCCCCAGTTTTGTCCCCGGATTGGATTTGAACAGGGGCTGGGGCAATTTCAAAGATAATTAGTGCAGAATTAAAAAAAATCAGAATTACACCCCCCCACCCTGCCGCTCCTACTAGCTTAGGGGGTGTATTTTTTTCCATTATCTGTGCCCCTTTCTGATGATCATGTGCTGGTTGGAAGCAGAGGGAATATTTCTTCAGCTCCGCTCACATGTTCTTCTGCCTTGGCTCAAATCCTGGCCAGCCGCCTGCCTACTTATCTCCTTGCCTTCCCTGGCGGAGTGATCTTCCTCCACTCCCCACCCAGTAGTAGCCGGGGGTCCGGAGAGTAAGACTTGACGGGCTGTGAGGCGGGCGGCAACGGGCAGAAAGTCGCTGATTGCTGCCATTACTAGTAAAACAAAAAAAATATGTCCTCGGATTTCATTAAAAAAATCTGGTCACCTTATAGTAATGGCAGTGATCTGCATTTTTTTTTTTTTGGCGGTATTGCGACATTGTAGTGGACAGGTCGGACACCTTTGACACATTTTTGGGACCATTGACATTTACAGAGCGATCAGTGCTATAAATATGCACTGATTACTGTGCACATGTCACTGGCAGGGAGGGGGTTAACACTAGAGAGCGATCAAGGGGTTAAATGTGTTCCCTAGTGTGTGTTCTAACTGTGGGGGGAAGGAGACTCACTATAGGAGATGACAGATTGTGTTTTCTACTTTCTAGAAAGACACGATCTGTCCTTCTCTCCTTAGACAGCACATGGATTTGTGTGTTTCCTGGGCAAAGCCGTATATATATATGGGATTTCGCCCAGGAGAGCCATTCTGCCACAGTATATCTGCGTGGTTAATTTTGGAGAGTAGTAATGTACCACATTAATTGCCCCTAGATGGAGCCGTGGAGCACAGTAAATACATAGGCCCAGATTCACAGAGTGTGGGCGCACATTACGCCGCTGTAGCGCAAACGCCGTACGCCACGCCGGCGTAGCGCAGAGAGGCAAGCATTGAATTCAGCAAGCCAGTGCTCCCAACGCTGTGCCAGCATGGCGTGGGATTCGAAGGCGTACGCCGGCGTAGGTGGAAGTGGGCATGACCCATGCAAATGAGGTGTGACCCCATGCAAATGATGGGCCGACCGCCAGACAGATACGTATCACGAACTGCGCATGCGCCGTGACGTGGACGTATCCCCCTGCGCCTGCTCACAACCACGTCGGAACAACTGCCTAAACTACGCCGGATCACTGCGTACGGCGTGAACGTAACCTACGCCCAGCCAGACACGCGTCCAAGGTAAAATACGCCGGCTTGTGTTCCCTGGTGCAGACCTTTGCATGTCTGGTGCTGGGTTACACCTCCTTTATGGGGAATAACTTTACGCTGGACGTACAACTTACGCGCACATTGCGTAGCCTGCGTCGGGCGCATGCAGGTTCGTGAATCGCTGTATTTCCCTCATTTGCATGTTTGAATGGCTAATCAATGGGAGCGGCACCATGCTCCCAGCCTAAATGTACGCCCACCCTACGCCCAAGATACGTCGGCGGGGTGTAGCCTGGTTTATGCAGCGCTTTACATTGTAGAAACCTTGTGGACGGCCTTTCCAGAAGAGTTGAAGCTGTTATAGCTGCAAAGGGCGGGGCCAACTCAATATTGAACCCTACGGACTAATAGGTGGATTCAGGTAGGCGGGTGCATAGTTGCGGTGGCGTAGCATATGGCATTTACACTACTCCGCCGTAAGTTAGCGAGGCAAGTACATGATTCACAAAGTACTTGCCTGCTAAGTTACGGTGGCGTAGCGTAAATCGGGCGGGCGTAAGCGCGCATAATTCAAAGTCGGCTGAGGGGGCGTGTTTTAGGCTAATGGGGGGTGACCTTACGTGATTGACGTATTTTACGAACGGCGCATGCGCTGTCCGCCTACATATCCCAGTGTGCATTGCGGCAAAGTACGCTGCACGGTCCTATTGGTTTCGACGTGGACGTAAATGATGTAAATCCCTATTCACGAACGACTTACGCAAACGGAGTAAAATTTTCGAATTTCAACACGGGAACGACGGCCATACTTAACATTACTATTCCAGCTATTTGATGGAATAACTTTAGGCCTGATAATGCGTTACGTACACGGCGTATCTGTACTGCGTTGGCCGGGCGTACGTTCGTGAATAGGCGTATCTAGTGATGTACATATTCTACGCCGACCGCAATGGAAGCGCCACCTAGCGGTCAGCCTAAAAATTACACTTTAGGATACGACAGTGTAAGACACTTACGCCGCTCGTATCTGAGCCTAATTTAAGCGTATCTGGTTTCCAGAATACGCTTAAATTAGCGCTGGCGCACATTCAGACTTAGGCTGGCGTATCTACTGATACGCCAGCCTAAGTCTTTCTGAATCCACCTATATGACTGGAATGCCATTAAAGTTTATGTGCGTGTAAAGGCAGGCGTCCCAATACTTTTGGTAATACAGTGTATGTGTCCACGGAGGTGTGAATTTGGGTGCTGAGAGTGAACTTACCGCATGCTCTCAACACAATGACCAAACTGACTACAACAGCTCTCTGTCAGCAGCTTCTGATCTGGAGTCAGCAGAACGGACTCGGGATCATGTGATAGTTGTGAAAGCCAATCACAGCAGTCATGTGATCATGAAACTCCTCCCCTCTCTGCATTAAAGCCCACTCAAAGAGCCAGGCATCCAGCAAAAAAAAAAAAAAAAACACTTAGGTCCTGTTATTATTATTATTAGTAGTAGTATCATTATTATACCTATTATTCTGACACTCTTTCTTTTATTATTTCTAATAGTTCCACTTGAAATGGGAGTGTTTCTCAGAGAACATCTCAACTATTGGTATAGCCTGAAGGCGTACTACTTAGCCAAAACGATGGCGGACGTCCCCTTCCAGGTAAAGGAACAGAAGGCCTGATAAGGCCATTGTAAGCGTGAAAGGATAACAGTCCTTGTAGTAAAATGTAGCCAATCACATTCTCTGTTCTAAGGGCCTAGTGCAGTGTGGGAAATTGAAAGGAGGGATCTGGTTGGCTGTTGTGGGCAACAAGCAAAGTTTTTTTTTCATCTTAAACTCCAAAGTCTGAGGTTTTTAGTAAAAGCCTATTTCTAATCCAGGAACCCCGCCAGACACTTTGCAAGGTCATGACCAGGGCTTTTTTTTTTTCAGGTGGAACTTGGTGGGACTCGGTTCCACCACCTCTGGCTCAGACCCTTTGGTGCCTGCTCACCGCAATCACCTGTAAACACAGAAGTCTGGTTTCTGTGTTTACCAGTGACAGCTCTGCACTCTGGGCCAGATTCACAGAAGAGATATGATGGCGTATCTCCTGATACGCCGTCATATCTCTGTGATCCGCCCGTCGTAACTATGCGGCTGATTCATAGAATCAGTCACGCATAGCTAGCCCTAAGATCCGACAGGTGTAATTGACTTACACCATCGGATCTTAGGATGCAATTCTAGGCCGGCCGCTAGGTGGCGATTCCATAGCGGTCGGCGTAGAATATGCAAATGACTAGTTACGGCGATCCACGAAGATCCGCGCGCTGGTCGCAATCTCGCTAGTCAGTTTTTCCCGTCGCAAAGTTACACCTGCTTTAACATGGCTTATCTTTAGATCAGCCATGTTAAAGTATGGCCGTCGTTCCCGCGTCGAATTTCGATTTTTTTTTTTGCGTAAGACGTCCGGGAATACGAAACGCCGTAATGCACGTCGCCGTTCAAAAAAAACGTTGGGGCGCCGTAATTTCGCGCAAAGCACGTCGGGAAATTTTAACACGGAGCATGCGCAGAACGTTCGGCGCGGAAACGCGCCTAATTTAAATGGTACCCGCCCCACTTGAATTAGGCGGGCTTGCGCCGAGCGGATTTACGTTACACCGCCGCAAGTTTACAGGTAAGAGCTTTGTGAATCAGGCACTTACGCTGTAAACCTGCGGCGGTGTAACGTAAATGGGATACGTTACGCCGCCGCGGAGTAACGTAAATGTCTCTGAATCTGGCCCTCTGTGTGTAATGCAATTCTGGTATTTAATGCCCCTTTAAGACCCTTCTACTGTTTTCGGGAAATTTGACTGACCACACCCACTATTTGATGTGATTTGGAGGGTGTGTGTAGGGGGAGGGGTTTTGTGGGGCCATGGTTAAGTTCCAGCACCTATTGTTTGAGAAAAAAAAGCCCTGGCCATGACCATTTACTTTCCTCTACTGCAGTAAAAACTATACAGCTGGGTCAGGGGTGTGATTGGGTATAGAAATTGCGGCACCTCAGAGAGAAAAAAACATAAACCGAAAAAACTTTTAAGGTGATTGTACTTTAACTTCAGCAATAAAGCATAAATAAAGTCATTGTAAAACGCATGAGGATTTTATTGTAAGATGATTAAAGAGATGATTAATAAATAATAAAGAGTGCAAGGAATAGGATTTCCAGAGCACTATGGGATAACTATACAAAGAGCCCCTCCAGAAGCCATTTGCCTGTCAGCATCCCACCCATACATCATTTCAAGCAGGGGCGGCCCGTCCATGAAGGGCGCATTGGGTACTGCCTCCCCTATCCATGTGTCCGGCCCAGGGGTCAAGTCCTGGGAAAAAAAGTGTGGGAACTCACCCGAAATTCCCCACCTCAAAAATACATATACTGTGTATATATATATATATATATATATATATATATCAGGAACGGCCCAAGACATTGTGCTGCCTGGGCCCAGGAATGAAGTGCTGCCCCCCCCCCCCCAAAAAAAAAAAATATTGCCCACCAAAAGGCCCCCACATTAATTATTTTATATCATTGCAATTAAAACCCAAATTAAATTTATCAGTAAGTCAGATTTACATGCAACAGTGATGGTGGGGTTCAGACACAGCCAGGGGTGGTGGGGGTTTATACACAGCCACGGGTGGTAGGGTGGGGGGTTAAACACAGCCAGGAGTGGTATTGAGGGGCGTTAAACACAGGCAGGGGTGGTAGGGAGGGGGTTAGACACAGGCAGGGGTGGTAGAGGGTTAGACACAGGCAGGGGTGGTAGAGGAGTTAGACACAGGCAGGGGTGGTAGGGGGTTGTACACAGCCAAGGGTGGGGCGTCACTAGGGTTGGTGTCACCTGGTGCGGTAAGAAATGGTGTCACCCCCCCCCCCCCCCCATTGTATTTTTTCCCATATCACACTGCATATAATGCCAATAGTAGTGCCGTTAACAACTATAAAGCAATTAGCACATTTAACTAACAATATGATATGAAAAAAAATTGAACTCCCCAGGAAATAACTACCCCCCATCCGGATCAGTACCCGTTTCAGCAATAATAGCTGCCAGTACAGTGTCAGTTTCTGCAAAAATAATTGTCAACATTGGTGTCCATTTCTACAATGATTCAAAGCATTGGTGCAGTAACTACAATAATAGCCCTGGCATTGATGGTCAGTGGCATTAATGCTTTTTTAAAGCCCTGCAGCACAAGGAGTTAATTTACACTGCAATGGATCACTAATGCAGTAGTGGCCAGTGGCTGTGTTAATGAACTCCCTTGTGCTGTATTAGTGGTCAGTGTTAGTTACCCCTTTTTATTGAAACATGAATGGGTTCATTAACACTGACACTGACCACTAATACAGCACAAGGGGTTTAATTAACTTCTACTGGGCACTACTGCATTCGAGATCAATGGCAGTATTCATTAACTAAAGTGTGGGAGGAACTCTCGCGCCTACCCAATAAACTTAGAATAAAAAGAGTGAATATATAAAGATAATGTACTGCTGCTCAATCTAATAGTGTATACATATGCGAATATGAATAACTGAAAGTGTTGATATAATGGGGTGATAAGCGCAGTAAAAGTGAGTCTGCTGTGAAACAAGGCAATGATCAGTGAACCAGACCAATCATGACCTGCATAAATCACAGTGACTGAATAAACCAAAAAACAAGAACTAACTAGCAGGTGGCCAGTGAAAAAATGCACACATAAGTAAATGACATTGCTGTGAAATAAACCAGTAAACAGTGAAAAATTGTCTCAAACATTAATACTGGTGCAAATAATGTGCAACCACAGCTAACAGCTATGGTAAAAGAACATAATTAATGCAAGTGAATAAAGTCCCAAATAAAATATTAAATGGCTGAAAATAAATGATGACGATCCTTCAGGAATCTTCCAATATAGTCTTGAATGAGGTGGGCTCACAGAGAGCTTACATTTCCAAAATAATAATTAAGCCTTGTTAACCTGGACATCCATGAGAGGTGCTGTTAAATCCACATCTAGGGTCTGGCTATGGATAGCGTCCTGTGTGATCCTCTGTGGTCAGCTGAGTACCATCGATGTCCACCAGGAGGTTTTGAAGCTGACCACAGAGGATCACACAGGACGCTATCCATAGCCAGACCCTAGATGTGGATTTAACAGCACCTCTCATGGATGTCCAGGTTAACAAGGCTTAATTATTATTTTGGAAATGTAAGCTCTCTGTGAGCCCACCTCATTCAAGACTATATTGGAAGATTCCTGAAGGATCGTCATCATTTATTTTCAGCCATTTAATATTTTATTTGGGACTTTATTCACTTGCATTAATTATGTTCTTTTACCATAGCTGTTAGCTGTGGTTGCACATTATTTGCACCAGTATTAATGTTTGAGACATTTTTTCACTGTTTACTGGTTTATTTCACAGCAATGTCATTTACTTATGTGTGCATTTTTTCACTGGCCACCTGCTAGTTAGTTCTTGTTTTTTGGTTTATTCAGTCACTGTGATTTATGCAGGTCATGATTGGTCTGGTTCACTGATCATTGCCTTATTTCACAGCAGACTCACTTTTACTGCGCTTATCACCCCATTATATCAGTATTCATTAACTCCTTGTGCTGAATTAAACATTAACAAGTCCTGTGCACTGGAAAAGAGTCACTGCAACATATATTTTTCTCAGTCTGCCATTGCTCACTTACCCAATGCCAGCAACATGCATGTTCCCGCGCGGTACCTCTCTCTCTCTTCCTGTCCAGCCTCTGAATGACATCATGTCAGAGGCGGGGACTAGAAATAATCTGTCGGGTGCGGTGGAATGGAAATCTACTTTGCTGAATGTAGGAGTGCAGGGATCGTTCCAGCACTCGGCACCTCGCTGCAGCTCTGTGCAGGGTTTGACTTCGGCAGTGATCTGTTACTGTGTACGGATGTGCATGCCATGTTGATCTGCCATCGGGCACAGTTAAGCCTGCACTGCACGCACTGTCATCTCTTCACGCCCCCCCCCCCCCTCTGCCTTGGTGTCACCCGGGTGCAACAACCCCCCCCCTCGCTAGCAACGCCACAGAGGAGGAGGGTGTCGCATACCTCATACAGGCCAGGCTGGACTCTGATCGGCTCGGGCGGCTCGGCTAGTCCTGCAAAGGGAACGCGCGTTCCTGCTGTAAAAATAGTGCAGGGACGTCGTTCCCACGCGTTCCCGCAGGACTCGAGCCCTGGGACTCCGGCCCCTTTTAGAACACGGACACATTCCAATGCTTTGGGGGCTTTTTTTTAAGCAGTCAGAGGCTCTAATAGGCTTCAATATAGGGTGGGCTCGGGTTGCAGAGAGTGCGCTCTGCTCCCACCCCGGTGGGTTACAACAGCGAATGAATATTCGCTGTTGTAACACTGATCCTCCTCCTGGTCAAATAGGAAGCGGGTTTTGACACCGGTCACCCAACCGGCTGAAAGGACAGGCGATCCTAGTGGATGCCTAGGAGGAGAAGGGGAGGAGCTGGAAGCCTCCATAGAGGAGAAGACACAAAGCTGCTGCACCACTCTGCCTGCTCCCCACCACCCGCCACAATGGGGTAAGTGCCGGACCAGCTGGCAAACAGCAGGGGAGGTGATGGGCACCACTTGGGGGGAGGGGGGGGGTGGTTGGTTGTTTGCCGGCCCAAAAAACAAAAATAACCCACCACCTGCCACTGATTTCAAGTACAGCGAATATAGAAACCATAACCAGGATATCGAAAAATTGTAAAATACAATCAAATGGAATGACAAAGGATGTTATATCTCAACACGTTTCACCAACTATGCTTCATCAGGAGATCTCTTAGGTGCTGGTGATAAAAAACATAATATTGCAATAAACATTTACATCTACATGATGAATATTAAGATTTAAAAAATAATAATAATAAATGCTATATTACTGATGTAAAGAGAAGACAGGTGACACTGTGACCTCATAGGAAGGGGGTAGGGAACACATCACCCTCAGACGCTCTCATCCCACAGGAGGGCATATATGAGGGAACAGACCCTATCAGGGCCCAAATCTAGCAACACAGAAACAGGTTAAGATAGACCATGTCCTATATAAAAACACAATGCAGAACTACAACATATTCCAAAATAGTTCCAAAATGGAACTATTTTGGAGACCATTTGGAGGTTTGCCTCTTCATGTTATTTGTCATTTTTTTTTTTTTTTTTTTTCTTTTTTTTTTTTTTTTTTTTCCGCCTCAGAGAACTATCAGGATATTCAATCAGTTTGCGTTCAGTTCGCAGTCTCCTTAGTTCGCATCATGGTTGGAAAATTTATTTATCTATCCATTTCATTTTCTTCCCTTTTTTTTTTTTTTTTTTTTTTCCCCTTTCCCCCTTTTTTTTTTTCTTAAACATATGTCAGTAAATATACAAAAGGAGAAAAAGGAAAAAATGCTTAAATACATAAATAGATACATTGGTTTACCCTAGCCGAACCACCCCTCGTCCCACCCTCAAGCCACCCCCAGCCCTTTTCCCCTCCTTCCCGCCCTCCCCTATCTCCGGAAATCTGTCTCCTATTGAATCACTCTTTGCCCATTAACCTTACTACTCTATATCTATCATCCTATCTATATACCTTGGTGCAAGTTTAAAATTAGCCCAGTCCTGCCATTTCCGTTTAAATCCGCCTTCTCCTTCCTCTCCCATGTACCTGAGCTGTTCAGCATAATATATATCATTGATTCTGCAAAACCAGCTCTTCTCTGTCGGGCTCATAGGGTCCTTCCATTGTTTGGGAATCAAGCTCTTTGCTGCATCTAGTACGTGAGGAAGTAAAGTTCTCATGTACTGTTTAGTTGACATTTCTGTCCCATGGAACAAGCAGACCCATGGATCAGGAAGTATTTTAATTCCGGTTATCTCCTCAATTACCAATAATACATTATTCCAGTATGTTTTAATTTTTGGGCAGGTCCACCATATATGTGACATAGTTCCCACTTCAAGACACCCCTCCAGCAATATTTGGAGGTGTCGTCTTGATAACGGTGTGCTATGGCCGGGGTTATATACCATCGTGCTAAACACTTAAAGTTCATTTCGATCAATGCACAATTAAATGAAGTCGTATGCGTCCTTTCCTGACCTCTGTCTCGGTTTTACCCGTTCCCAATTCCTCTTCCCATTTATTAATATAAGGAGGGAAACCGGGGTCTTTCAATCCCATCAATATTTTATAAATTGCGGAAATCGCGCCCCTTCCCTTTGGAGCTAGACACAGACGCTCCAAAGGAAGCAAGTGTCTATCTGACCTCAGGGGGGAGGGGAGGGAATCTACAAAATGCGTCAACTGCAAATATCGCCACCTGTTCAACTCAAACAATTCTTTTTTTTTACTTAGTTCCTGGTAGGTAAGAATTTTGCCATCTTTTAATATGTCTTTTAATTGTGCATCTGGTTTTTTAATCCAGTTACCAAACAGGTCCATTTTCCCTGGTGCAAAAAAATTTGTGTCAAATAAAGGGATTAGTGGGGAATTATAGCCCCATCTATGTTTTTTGTGTGCCCTATCCCATATAGATATGGATGCCAATGTGATTTTGTGCATGTGCAGATTTATTTGTCTAAAATGTGGCGGTATCCAAATCTCTTTTCCTAACCGTGATTTATTTGAACAACTTTCTATTCTCACCCACCTTTTCTCTTTGTTATCTCTGACCCAATCAATCACCCGTGCCATGTGAATAGCCCTATAATATGTGTAAATATCCGGTACCCCCAAGCCACCTTGTTTCTTATCTCTAATTAACACCTCCATACTTATGCACGTTTTTTTGTTCCGCCATATAAACCTATTTAGTAACTGTTTTAGTATTTTAAAATAAACACCCGGTAATGCGATTGGTAACATTTGCATTATATATAATATCTTAGGGAGAGTAAACATTTTAAAACAATTTATTCTCCCTAGTAGGGATCTTTGTCTCAATGCAATTCTCTTTAAATCTTTTTTAATATCATTTAATAATGGTATGTAATTCTGCAGGTAAATTAGGTCAGGGGATGATGTAATATTGACTCCCAAATATTTTATCTCGGTATCTTTCCAAATAAATGGGAACTCTTGCTTATATCTCCGTACGTCCTGTGCGTTCACGCTAATATTGAGGATTTCTGATTTTAGAGGATTGATTTTAAAATTAGAAACGTCTCCATACAATTTGAGGGTTTTTAATAGATTCGGGAGTGTTATAGTTGGATTCGTTATAAATAATAAGATATCGTCGGCGAACGCTGCAAGTTTATGTTCTCCATCATTTGTTTGAATCCCCCTGATGTCGGGGTTATTTCTAATCCCGGCCAGCAATGGTTCCAAAGATAAAATAAATAAAAGAGGGGACAGGGGGCACCCCTGTCTAGTCCCATTGAACATTTCGAATGTCCCTAACAATGTCCCGTTCACCTTAACTCTTGCCGTTGGGTGTTTATACAGAGCGCTTATCCACCCCATCATTTTTGGACCGATCCCGATAAACTCCAATGTGTTCAATAGAAATCCCCAGTCTACCCTGTCGAAAGCCTTTTCGGCGTCTATAGACAGGAGTAGACCTGGGGATTTACTATCTTTTATTATCTGTGTCAACAGAAGTGTTCTGATGCTATTGTCCCTACCTTCCCTCCCGGGGACAAAACCTACTTGGTCAGTATGTACTAAATCTTTCATGATTGTTTTCATTCTCCCTGCTAAGATTTTGGCAAATAATTTTACGTCTGCATTTAATAGCGAAATGGGTCTGAAACTAGAACATAAGGAGGGATCTTTACCTATCTTAGGGATTACTGTAATTGCAGCCTCCAAAGCCTCTTGACGAATATCCCAATTTAAACCGATACCATTTATATAGGAGCACATCCTGGGGATCAGAATGTCACTGAACTTTTGATAGTATGCAATTGTTAACCCATCGGGGCCTGGGCTTTTCCCCTTTGGCAACTCCTTTAAATTATTACGGATTTCCATTTCCGTTATAGGTTCTTCTAAAAAACTAATTTTGTCATCTGGTATTTTATTTAGACATGTGTTACTTAAAATTTTTTTTGTATTAACACTTCTCCTTTTTGTTTTTTCTGAGGTGTCCCCTTGCGATATCGAATACAACTTCCCATAGTATTCTTGAAATACTCTTGCAATTTCTGATGTTGTATGTACCTTACTCCCTTTGCCTGTTTGAATACTTTCTATAAAATTACCCTTAAATTTGTTTTGAAACACTTTTGCTAGGTATTTACCCGACAAGTCACCCCATTGATAGTTCTCTTTCATACGTCTGTAAGATGCCGCTCTATTATCATATTCAATGAGATCTCTTAATTCCTCTCTTTTTAAGATAACGGTGCGCTCCGCTTCCTGCTCTCCTGTTAATTTATGGGTCTGTTCAAGATCCAAGATAGTTTTATATAACTCATCATATTTTTTCTTAGTTTCTTTTTTTTTTGCTGATCCTATTGCGATCAGTATGCCCCTGATATAGGCCTTGTGAGCCTCCCAAACTAATGATTCCGACATGTGTTCGGAACAGTTGGTCTTGAAATTAATATTCGCTGTTGTAACACTGATCCTCCTCCTGGTCAAATAGGAAGCGGGTTTTGACACCGGTCACACAACCGGCTGAAAGGACAGGCGATCCTAGTGGATGCCTAGGAGGAGAAGGGGAGGAGCTGGAAGCCTCCATAGAGGAGAAGACACAAAGCTGCTGCACCACTCTGCCTGCTCCCCACCACCCGCCACAATGGGGTAAGTGCCGGACCAGCTGGCAAACAGCAGGGGAGGTGATGGGCACCACTTGGGGGGAGGGGGGGGGGGTGGTTGGTTGTTTGCCGGCCCAAAAAACAAAAATAACCCACCACCTGCCACTGATTTCAAGTACAGCGAATATAGAAACCATAACCAGGATATCGAAAAATTGTAAAATACAATCAAATGGAATGACAAAGGATGTTATATCTCAACACGTTTCACCAACTATGCTTCATCAGGAGATCTCTTAGGTGCTGGTGATAAAAAACATAATATTGCAATAAACATTTACATCTACATGATGAATATTAAGATTTAAAAAATAATAATAATAAATGCTATATTACTGATGTAAAGAGAAGACAGGTGACACTGTGACCTCATAGGAAGGGGGTAGGGAACACATCACCCTCAGACGCTCTCATCCCACAGGAGGGCATATATGAGGGAACAGACCCTATCAGGGCCCAAATCTAGCAACACAGAAACAGGTTAAGATAGACCATGTCCTATATAAAAACACAATGCAGAACTACAACATATTCCAAAATAGTTCCAAAATGGAACTATTTTGGAGACCATTTGGAGGTTTGCCTCTTCATGTTATTTGTCATTTAAGGTATGCTTTCTGGGTCTCCCATGGGTTGCAGTGCTGCATTGATTTCCTATAGAGAGTCTGGGGTGATATGTACCCCTCCCCCTTCTTCTCTATGAGGTCACAGTGTCCCCTGTCTTTTTTTGTTTGTTTTTTTGAAGATAATGTTCATCGTGTAGATGTAAATTCAAATACATTGGGGTAGATTCAGGTACATTTGCCCATTTCTTACGGAGGCGCAGCGCACCGTTTTGCCACTGCGCCTCCGTAAATTTCCTGCGCTACGCTTGATTCACTGAGCAGTAGCTCCGTAAATTGCGTGGGCGCTCCTGAAAAATGCCCGGCGTAAGAGCGCGCAATTTAAATGATCCCGTAGGGGGCGTGGATCATTTAAATTAGGCGCGTTCCCGCGCCGAACGTAGTGCGCATGCTCCGTCGGGAAACTTTCCCGACGTGCATTGCGGTAAATGATGTCGCAAGGACGTCATTTGCTTCAAAGTGAACGTGAATGGCGTCCAGCGCCATTCACGATTCACTTACGCAAACGACTTAATTTTTCGAAAACGCGACGCGGGAACGACGGGTATACGTAGCATTGGCTGCCCCTGCTAATAGCAGGGGCAGCCTTACGCAAAAACCGACGTACGCAAACAACGTAAACTGCGTACGCAGGACACGCGTACGGTTGTGAATCGGCGTTAGTATGCAATTTGCATACTCTACGCTGACCACTACGGGAACGCCACCTAGCGGCCTGCGTAAGAATGCAGCCTAAGATATGACGGCATAAGAGTCTTATGCCAGGCATATCTTAGGCTGCAGTCGGTGTATCGAGGTTCCTGAATCAGGAGCATTCGATACGCCGGCGCAAGTAAGCAATTGCGCTGCGTAACTATGGTTACGCAGACGCAATTGCTTATTGAATCTACCCCATTGATTGCAACATTAAGTCTCTTGCATCATCACACCTAAGAGATTTCCTGATAAAGCATAGTCCGTGAAACACATGGAGTTATAATGTAACATCCTTTGTCATGCCATTTGATTGTACTTAAAACATTTTTGCTATTCTGGTTATGGTTCCTATTTTTTCTCTACTTGAAATAATGTATGGGTGGGATTCTAACAGGCAAAAGGCTTCTGGCGGGCTCTTTGTTTGTTAACCCATAGTTCTCTGGGAATCCTGTGCCACAAATGCATCTTTATTATACGTTTATTTCCAAAAAAAAATAATATTATAGAAATAGTGAAAAAAGCTTTGGTTTAAAAAGATAGGTGCAGTAGTAATCTGAGGCCAAGCCGGCAAGGGGTGTGTCGGTTGTTTACAGAGCTCATAAGCTCAAGAGGAGCACACAGCTAACTGAGTACAAGCATAGACGCCTCTCCTGCAGTCCACCTTCCCTGCTGGCTCTGTTGGATTGGCTCGGACATTTCTCTTGGAGAGAAGCAAACAGGCATATGGCGTCTGTTGGGCTCTTTGTATAGTTAACCCATAGTGCTCTGGGAATCTTGTACCACAGATACACTTTTTATTATAAGTTTATTTATAAAGCATTAATATTATATAAAAAGTAAAAATAAAAATAGTTTAAAAATGCAGTATATGTGTAGAGGTAATCTGAGGCCAAGCCAGCATAATGATGCCACCAGGGGGTCTGTCAGTTGTTTACTGAGCTTAAAAGCTCAAGACAAGCACACAGCCAAATGAGTAGAAGCATAGACCCTTCTCCTGCAATCCACCCTCCATACCGGCTGTGTTGGATTGGCTCAGATGTTTCTCTTATGCCTGGTACACACGGCCGGTTTTCACGATGATAAAACTGCGAGGAGAGCTTTTGGCCAGGAATCCCTTGCAGTTTTTCCGATGGGAAAACACCCAAAAACCTCCGGCCAAAAAAAGAGAACCTGCTCTCCTCTTTCCCGCCGGCATTCCCGGCTGACTTTTTCCTGGCAGTTTTTGGCAGTTTTCCTATGGGAAAAACACTGATGGAGCATACACACGGTCGAGATTACCGACCAAAGCTCTCATCTGAGTTTTCCTGACGGGAAAACCTCTAGTGTGTACAGGGGGAAAAGTTACCGAGCAGGTTCTCGGCTTTCCCCTCAGGATTTCCGACTGAATCTTTCCCGTCAGAAATCCCGCTTGCGTACTAGGCATTAGAGAGTATCAAACAGGAAAATGGCATCTGGTGGGCTCTTCATATAGTTAACCCACAGTGCTCTGGGAATCTTGTGCCATGGATGCACTCTTTATTATACTTTAATTTATATAGCATTAATATTATATAAAAAGTATTGGTTTAAAAATATATATTTATAGTAGTAATCTTAAGGCCAAGCCAGCATGATGATTCCACCAGGGGGTGTGTCAGTTGTTTACAGAGCGCAAAAGCGCAAGACAAGCACACAGCTGAATGAGTACAAGCATAGACCCATCTCTCGCAGTCCACCTTCCTTAGCAGCTTCTCTCTTTTGGCGAGAAGCAAATGGCTTCTGCTGGGCTCTTTGTATAATTAGACCATAGTGCTCTGGGAATCCTATGCCATGGATGCGATCTTTAGTAGTAGTTTATTTATAAAACATTAATATTGCTTTGGCTTAAAAACATATGTGTAGTAGTAATCTAAAGCCAAGCCGGTATTATGATGCCCCCTAAGGGGTGTGTGTATGGTAGCATGGGTGTGCCCATGACAGCCTTAGCTCAGGGAAAGCGCGTTGAATGATTCTGGTCATCATCACCAGATTAAAGGTATCAGAAGTTGTATACAACACTTGATTTCTTAATCAATTTGCAAATTGTATTTGCTTACTATGCATGGTCAACTCAATGTCCAATTATAGAGGAACAAGGGGTATTATACAAGAATCTGAATCAGTAAGGTTACATTTAGGTCCTGGCCTCCTAAATAGGGGGTAAATCCAAGCAGCAGCAGCTCACAAGCAATTCATTATACATTTAGCCCATTGTCATCTACAATTTTCATTGATGGTATTGCTGCAGCTCACAGTCGAAAAGAAAACCAGCAAGTGGACATAACGTTGCTTGCGCTCTGTGGCGCACGTACTAATGACATCACGTTTTTCTGTTTTCTTTTCAGATAATGTTCCCTGTAGCGTACTGCAGCATTGTGTACTGGATGACGGCACAGCCTTCGGACGCAGTGCGGTTTGTTTTGTTTTCCGCCCTCGGTACAATGACATCGCTGGTGGCGCAGTCTTTAGGCCTCCTCATAGGTGCCGCATCCACTTCATTGCAGGTAAGTTCATTTTACTTAGACACACACTCCTAAACCTTGTGGACACCCTTCCCAGAAGAGTTGAAGCTGTTATAGCTGCAAAGGGTGGGCCAACTCAATATTGAACCCTACAGACTAAGACTGGGATGCCATTAAAGTTCATGTGTGTGTAAAGGCAGGCGTCTGAATACTTTTGGTAATACAGTGGAACCTCAGATTACGAGCATAATCCGTTCCGGGAGAATGCTCATAATTCAAAGTACTCGCATATCAAAACGAGTTTCCCTATTGAAGTCAAAGGAAACTAAAAAAATTTGTTCTGCATTGACTTCATTGGCATGCAATACCGCATGTGACCAGAGGCGGGGGGCTCTGGAGAGCCTCGGAAACGGGTGAAAAGGCCCGGAGACCTCAGTAAGCCTAGGAAAGACTTCATTCCCAAGATTTGCCACGGTCAGCCATGCTGTCCTCGGGCAATTCCATGCATTTCCGAACAGCGCCGATCGGCTCCAGTGCCCCCCCCCCACCTCAGCACATACGCGGTACTGCACACCGCTTTGGCCTGAATCATGCTCGTCTTGCGAAACAACACTCGCAAACTGAGTTACAATTTTTAGAAATACAGCGCTCGTATTGCGAAACGCTCGTTAACCGCTTTACTCGCAATCTGAGGTTCCACTGCATAGAGTATGCAGATATATATTTATATATATATTTATATATATATATATATATATATATTTTCCGTTTTTAAGTTTTCTAAGTGACGATATATATATATATATATATATATATATATATATACATATTGTAAGGGGTTAGCTCGGTAGCGGGGTGTGTGACCCCCTGGATGGGTTCACTACACACTGAATTTATACAGACAGGCAGTCGAAGACGGTTGAAAACAAAGAATTTGGTTTATTCTTCCATCTTGCTGGAAACAAGTGCAAGCATCCAAACAGCATAAACAAAATCAAACATAAAATAAACCCTGGCCACTTTGGGCGTCTACCTTCACCACACAGGAACCTATCTATGGAGTCTAGCACAGCCTAGTGCTGGGCAGACACTGCTGGTCATACAGCAGAAAAACAATAGTCTTTTGATTTTTATCACACAGAAAAATCAATCCTCTCCTCACCTCCTCAGAAGACTTTCTGGCACTGCTCTCCTTACTCACAAAGACTCAGGATGCAGCAAATCAGTGGTAATCCTCTGGATTACTTATAGAGGCCTTAATTGCCTCATTCTGAACAGCTGAAGTCTTCCAACGCCCTTAAACCTTTTTCTGGCTACATCTGCAGCTGACGCCTAATAACAATTGGTGTATTGTCTAAACCAGGCACAAATGTATCTCTCGCCTGTGACAACACCCACAGATTTACCTGACTTCCTGTCACAATATATATATATATATATATATATATATATATATATATATATAATGTATATAAAAATATATAGATGTTATAGCGCATCGGTCTGTTGTGAACTCTATCAGATGTCCTTGTTTGATATATATTCTTTTCTTCTACTTTTTGTTATGTTGTATATTGTGAAAAAAATCTAATACAAATTGTCAATTTAAATATATATATGAAATATGATGCATAATTTAGTTTACATAGCAGGGTCAGAGTGTTTGTTTGGGATGAGACTGAAGCATGCAGAATTAATACGAGACATTGTTATCTAACAGAGTCCTTTGTCCTGCAGGTGGCGACCTTTGTGGGTCCAGTGACTGCCATCCCAGTTCTCCTCTTTTCAGGATTCTTTGTTAGCTTTGACACTATTCCTACCTATCTTCAGTGGATGTCTTACATGTCCTACGTCAGGTACGGTATTAGTCTTATGCTGGTCTTATTTTTTTGTTACTAAAAGTCAATCTGTCATCAAGGAACAAACTCTAGGACATCCTGCACCCAATGTCAATGTCCAGGTTTATATTACAATGAATACTAAGGGCCAGATTCTCGTCCAGCGGCATATCTCTGCGGCGGCGTAACGTATCCGATTTACGTTACGCCGCCACAAATTAGACGGGCAAGTGCTGTATTCTCAAAGCACTTGCTCCGTAAGTTGCGGCGCCGTAGCGTAAATCGGCCGGGGTAAGCCCGCCTAATTCAAATGTGGGACAGGTGGGCGTGTTTTATGTAAATCTTCTGTGACCCGACGTGATTGACAGTTTTCACGAACGGCGAATGCGCCGTTCGTGGAAATCTCCCAGTGTGCATTGCTCCTAATACGCCACAAGGACGTATTGGTTTTGACGTGGACGTTATAACGTAATAACGTCCAGCCCCATTCACGGACAACTTACGCAAACGACTAAAAATTTACACATTTTGTCGTGGGAACGACGGCCATACTTAACATTGATGCGCCGCACTTATGCCACCATATAGCAGGGGCAACTATACGCCAGGAAAAGCCTAACGTAAACGGCGTAAATTTACTGCGTCGGCCGGGCGTACGTTCGGGAATTCGCGTATCTTGCTGATTTACATATTTCGACGCGTAAATCAGCATACACGCCCCTAGCGGTCAGCGGAAAAATGCAGTTATGATCCGACGGCGTAAGAGACTTACGCCTGTCGGATCTTATGGATATCTATGCGTAACTGATTCTAAGAATCAGGCGCATAGATACGACGGGTCGGATAAGGACTTACGACGGCGTACATGGTGCTGCGCCGTCGTAAGTCCTTTCAGAATCTGGCCCTATGTTCATTCTTGGCATATATGCAAAAAATTTAATGAAACATTTGTAGCGCTGTGTTTATGGCATACCCATTGTTAAAGTTTATTTAGATTCATATATTATTATTTTTTTATAGTGTAGGAATAATTTGAACCCCTATCAAGTTTTTATGGCTGTCCCCACTAGGTAGATTTACCCCCTCCTCTTTTTTTTTGCACTGGTGAGCAGTACCACCAAGAAAGAAAGCGAAAGGAATTCATGACTTTATAGTAGTCTCCAGAGCAAGAACTGAGGGGAAATCTTCCAGTGGGGACACTTGTTCCTTCAGCAGCACTCTAAATCCAGCCATAGACAGATCGAAATTCAGACGGTTATTAAAAGAAATTTTCCATCGAAATGCAGCCGGTGTTCTGTCAAAATAGCCAATTCATCAGGATCTCCAATTACTTTCGGTTACTGTAAACCAGGGGCGTCAAACTCAATTTTATTGTGGGCTGCATCAGCATTATGATTGTTCTCAAAAGGGCCGGTTGTATCTGTAAGATTAGATGTCCAGAGCATCCCCTCCCCTTACATTAGATGTCAAGAGCCACCCCACCATCAGAAGTTGAGTACCCTCACTCTCCCTTACATCACAGTGCACCCCCCTTTCCTTATGCTGCTGCTGAGAAGAAGCTGGATGCATTGCTTGAAAGAAGAAAGTAGGGGTCTGGAGGAGGACCAGAAGAGGGCTGGAGCTCTCCTGCAGCTGCAGGAGAGGTGCGAAGGCCACATGGAATGGCCTGGAGGGCCAGATTTGTCCCACGGCCTTGTGTCTGACACCTGTGCTGTAAACCATCATTAATTGGAGATTTCGATTACTTGCTGTTTTGACACAACACCGGCAAGAGTTTACACTCCGGTACACGAAGACTTTGCTGTTTTGAAACCACAGATGGCAAGGAGGAAAAAGTTGTCGTGGCCGTGGAGGCGGCCATTTTGTTGGTTAGTATTGGAGTGTACAAACAATGTTGTGTCAAAACAGCAAGTCGTCGAAATCTCCAATTACTGATGGTTTAAGCAGGGGTGTCAAACTCAATTTCATTGTGGGCCGCATCAGCATTATGATTTTTCTCAAAGGGGGCGGTTGTATCTGTAAGATTAGATGTTCAGCGCATCCCCTCCCCTTACATTTGATGTCAAGAGCCACCCGACCATCAGAAGTTGAGTACCCTCACTCTCCCTTACATCACAGTGCACCCCCCTTTCATTATGCTGCTGCTGGGAAGAAGCTGGATGCATTGATTGAAAGCAAGAAATTAGGCATCTGGAGGAGGACCAGAGGAGTGCTGAGGCTCTCCTGCAGTTGCAGGAGAGGTGCGAGGTCCACATGAAATGGCCTGGAGTGCCGGATTCGTCCCGTGGGCCTTGTGTTTGACACCTGTGGTTTACAGTAAGAGGAACTGGAGATCTTGGTGAATTGGCTATTTTGACGGAACACCGGCTTTGCATCAATCTAAAGTCCCTATTTATAACTGAGAACTGGCACCATAAGACATTACAGTCAGTACTAAACACTGTGGGCCAGATTCATCAAGAGATACGACGGCGGATCTCCTGATCCGCCGTCGTATCTGTGAGAGCCGACGGTCGGATCTGTGAGATCCCACGGTCGGATCTATGCGACTGATTCATAAGAATCAGTTCCGCATAGATCTCCCTTAGATCCGACTGGTGTAAGTGACTTACACCAGTCGAATCTTAGGCTGCAATCTCCCGCCGGCCGCTAGGTGTCGTCGCTTTTTTTTACGCGTCGCATATGCAAATGAGGAGAACCGCTGATTCAAGTCCGTACGCCCGCCCGTCGCTTTTTTTTAACGTCGTTTGCGTTCGGCTTTTTGCGGCTGATAGCTACCCCTGCTATATGAGGGGTAGCTAATGTTAAGTATGGCCGTCGTTCCCGCGCCGAGATTCAAATTTTTACGTCATTTGCGTAAGTCGATCGGGAATACCGATGGCCGCAATTGACGTACCCGCCGCTAACGATGACGTCCTAGCGACGTCATTTGGAGCATGCGCACTGGGATATTTCGCCGGCGGCGCATGCGCAGTTAAATCGGCGCGGGAACGCGCCTGATTTGAATTGTACACTCCCCCTAGCCGCGGTATTTGCATTCCGCCGGGGGGAGTTACGATCCGACGGTGCAATTTGCGAGGTAAGTGCTTGATGAATACTGCACTAGCCTCGCTAAATTGCACCGGCGGATCGTAAAACACGTAGATCTAGCGGATCTAAAGATCCGCTGATCTACATGAATCTGGCCCTGTGTCTGCATTTTATGAGTCATTTTATACAATTAAGAGCACAGTGAGAAACCTGCTATGTCCTTCGGAGTGTTCACTAGGTCAGGGTCATTATGCAAGCAAATTGCAGAGCACATTGGTAAAGCATTTTGCTTTATCAATGTATTTGAGTATTTAAAAAAAAAAAACCCTGTGGTAGAGCTGCAGTTAGGCCACACCAATACTTTATTTGTGGCCCTCCAATTGTCCCTCAGATTAAAAAGTTGAGTCCCGCTGTTGTTGTAAAGTTCTATTTCACTGAATTCCCACTTTGTCTACTTCCAGATATGGATTTGAAGGGGTGATACTATCCATTTATGGACTGGACAGAGAGGATCTGCACTGCGACAAGGGAGAAACATGCCATTTCCAGAAGTCGAAAGCCATTTTGAAGGAACTTGATGTGGAGAACGCCAAACTCTACCTAGACTTCATCATCCTTGGAGTCTTCTTTGTCGCGCTGCGTCTCATAGCCTATTTCGTACTCCGATACAAAATCCGGGCAGAGAGATAAAAATCCGGCATGGCAGCAAGTCACTCAGTCTAGTTATTACAAGAAAACTGCAGAGGAACTGATTTGTCCTACTACACCGTCCAAAGCGATGGCCGATTGTGGGGATGCCACCAAGACCTAACTTTCCTTATTGGGTTAGAATTTTTGTTGGGAAAACTTCACTAAGCCTGCAGAGATTTTTCTTGGGCCATTTTCTAAAGAACACTTTCTAGATTTACCTAGGAAGAAATAAGAGGGAATTGTAGAATTTGGACTGTAGACGTTTCTTGAAGACTTCAGACTTGGAGGTTGACCTTGATTTACAAAGTCCTAAAATACTCTTGCAGCTAAAGACTGTGCTACGGGTTATGTTATAATCTGGAGGCTCGCTCCTGTGGATGTCTATAAGATTCCATCAATGTGTAAGTTTTACTTATCTGCAAGACGTCTTTTGCATCTCTTGTCAAGTTTGCAGTAAGCCATCTTGACAAGGCTGCCCTTATTATCTAAGCTAGGATTTTGTGTTTGTTTCTACAGAGCTGGTCTCGCATTTAAGAAAAGTAACTGTACTAACCTCAGATTTTTTTTTTCCCCTCAAAAATCTTGTTATAAAGTCCCTTTTGCAAATTTTTGGTTTAGCTTAGCTGGGTGGATCTTACCAAAATTGTGACCAATGGGTGATGACAAAAGAAGTCCAAAAACTGTGGCCGATGAGTAAATGAGCCACGTTAATAAGTGATAATTCCTGGAGGTCAACAATGTAAAACTTGTTTGGAAAACCAGACCACCAAAGTATATATCATGTCACTTGTCTGTCACCTAACTTCTGCCACTGAATTCATATGGACGTGGGTTCCTTTTTATTATATTTTGATACCACAGGGAAGTTTTTATTGCGTTGGGTTATTACCAAAATCAACTATCCTATTATTATGTCACTCAGTATTTAAAAAATCGTGGGATAAAAGTATGCACAATCCATCCACACCTCACATTTTTCCTGTTTGCCCCATCCCTTCATATCCCATATGCCCCATCCCTTCATATCCCATATTTGCACTCAAAAGCCATATGGTTTTAGCTCTACAGAAAATATCTGAACCATCTTCCAGCTATGTAGGAGCAAATGATTCACCACCTATTCCTCCTCCCATGTGATGGAACTGGTACTCGGTGATTGGCTCAGAGCTGTCACATAGGCAAATTAAATTACAGTGGAACCTCGGATTATGAGCATAATCCTTTCCAGGAGAATGCTCGTAATCCAAAGTACTCGAATATCAAAGCGAGTTTCCCTATCAATGGAAACGAAAATAATTTGTTCAATGGCATGCAATACCTCATGTGGCCAGAGGTGGGGGCGTGCTGGAGAGCTTTTGAAGCACACGGAAAGGCCCAAGGACAGCTCGGTTGACCTTGACAAACCTCGGAAAGGCTCGGGAACTGTGTATTTCCCGGTCTTTCTGAACGGCGCCGAATCAGCTTCAATCGGCGTTGTTTGGCTCTGGCTCCCACCCACCTCAGGCCAAACGCGGTACTGCACACAGCTGTGGCTTGAATCCTGCTCGTGTTGTGAGACAACACTCGCAAACCGAGTCAGGATTTTTAAAAATACAGTGCTTGTATTGCGAAAAAGCTTGTTAACCGCGTTACTCGCAATCCGAGGTTCCACTGTAGTCTTGTATAAAAATGTTAGCAAAATGCTACATTAAGGGATTCAATTATGCGAAATGAAGGTAGGATTTCTGGACAGCCGCACTACAAAACGTGTTGCTTTTATTTGTAAAACAAAAAGCACAGGATACATGCCACAGCAAACGGGGTACAAGCTGACGCGTTTCACACCAAACCTTAGTGCTTAGTCATAGCTTAAGGTTTGGTGTGCGTCAGCTTGTACCCCGTTTGCTGTGGCATGTATCCTGTGTTTTTTGTTTTACAAATAAAAGCAACAAGTTTTGGAGTGCGGCTGTCCAGAAATCCTTCCTTCACTTTGCATTATCCTATGCATTGCCAGCACCCGTGGCTTCGAATCAGGTGATAAGATTTTCCTGATCAGTTTCCTTGAGCAGTGATTTTCTTTTTCAGCCCAGGTTCACACTGGGTGAGATTTGGTACGATTTGAGATGCAATTTCACATGTCAAATCGCATCTCAAATCGGCGGCATTTGCCGATTTCAAAAAGTAGTTCCTGTACAACATTTTGCGATTTTGGGCCACGATTTACATTGAACCCTGCACAGATGTCTCTTAAATCGCGGCCGAAATCGCGGCAAAATACGCGGCAAAACCGCGCCCGCGAAATCGCGGTAAAATCGCGATTTTGAATTTGCAGCAGTGTGAACCTAGCCTCAAGGGATTAAATTACCTTCCACTGAGAAAATACTGCTCACAGTTCCTTTCAGTGATGGCTTCATTGGTTGTATCTTTGCTGAAGAGGAGAATCAAGCTCCAGACTCCTTATGAGGGCTTCATGCAGCACACAAGAAAAGCTGGAGCAGCATGTTCTCCAGAAAAGGTGAATATTTTAGTTTTATGTTCTCTATTTACCCACTGCAGCAAGAGTGTTAACATAACTGACAAGAGCAGCCAATCAGAAATGTTCTCCTAACACCACTGGCTGCAGTAAACCATAACATAATTGGTTGCACATCACCATTCTTCTCGGCACTGCTTCCATGCATAGTTTATTAGTGCTCTGCGATACCATGTTGACCAATCCGAATACAGTATATACTATTTAGTATTAAAAAAAAAGTTGATGTTTGGTTGCTCAATATTAGTGGCTGCACATCATTGCTATAGGCTTTGGGCTACTGATTATGCTTAAGAATGAAAGCCATTTTTGGGCCAGTATATACAGTAGCTTTATCTCATCAATTCTATAAGAAATATTGAAGGTGCTTTTTATTTTTTTGGGCTTGGTTGTGTTACCAGGCCCTAGGAACCCCACAACTCCCTTTGTTGCACTTTATAATTGTGATTGAGTAGTGTCTTTTAGACATGTGCACTTTCGCATTTTTCGGAAATTCGTAATTTCGGAAATTCCAAATTCCAAATTTCGAATTTCTGAAATTTTTGAATTCCGAATTTTCAAATTTCATATTTCCGAATTTCAGATTTCAAAATTTTCAAATTTCCGAATTTTCGGATTTTGGAATTTCCGATTTTCGAATTATGGCATTTTGAATTTTCGAAATTTAGAATTTTCGAATTTCCAAATTTCCGAAATTTAAATATTCCAATTTCCGAATTTCCGAAATTTGAATTTCCGAATTTCCGAAATTTGAATTTCCAAATTTCCGAAATTTTGAATTTCCAAATTTGCAAAATTTTGAATTTCCAAATTTGCAAAATTTTGAATTTCCAAATTTGCAAAATTTTGAATTTCCAAATTTGCAAAATTTTGAAATTCCGAATATTCAAATTTTGAATTTCCTGATCATGGAATTTGGGATTTTCGAATTTCCGATTTTCTTTTTCAAATTTCAATTCTGAATTTCCAAAAATTCTGGAAATTCAGAAATGAGAAAATTCGGAAATTTTACATTTTTTAAATTTTGTAAATTTTAAATTTCGGAAATTTTAATATTCCAAATTTCGGAAATTTGAATATTCCAAATTTCGGATATTCGAAATTTCGGAAATTCGAAAATTAAAAATTTCGAAAATTCGAAATTTTGGAAATTCGAAAATTCGAAATTTTGGAAATTCGAAAATTCGAAATTTTGGAAATTCGAAAATTCGAAATTTGAAAATTCGAAATTGCGGAAATTCGAAATTTCGAAAATTCGAAATGAACAAATGTATCAAAATTTGTTAAAAAACGAATTTGGAACTAAACGAATTGCACATGTCTAGTGTCTTTATTCCCTAGGAGGAAGCCTAGTTTCCTTCAGTGCACTGTATATTTTAAGGTTAATGTACATTGTAGATGTAAACCCTGCTATGAAGGTCCTCCCTTTTATAAGGTGACATCACTCCATCCCTGGCTCCCATATTGCTCTCATGCATTGTGAGTCTAAAGAGCAGCCTTTCTTAACCTTGTTACTTCAGACCCTAAAAATCATTTTCAGGTCATAAGGAACCCCTACTAACACCAAATCTTTTCAAAGTCAGTGGAAAAAATGTCACTAATATTGGTTTGCCTACACACGGTCGGAATTTCCAACCAAAAGCTCACATCGAACTTTTCATTTTCGGAAATTCCGATTGCGTGTATGCGGCATTAGACTAAAATGCAATAAAAACATGGCCCTTTAAGAGCTATGGGCGGAAGTGAAGTTTTGACGTCACTTCCGCCCTGCTATGGTATGGAGATGGGTGGGGGCCATCTTCCCCTCATTCATCTCCATACCCAGCCACAGCAAGGACCCGATCGCCTCCGCCGCTACCGACGGATCCCTTAAGCGGCGGAGGGCGCGGGAGAGCGACGAGAGGGGAGAGACCTCTCCCGCCGCTGAGAACGGTGAGAATCCGCCGCAGAGACCACCATTATCGTAAACCGGACCACTGCCTGAAGAGATGGATACCTTGGTTATGGCAGCAGCTGCTGCCATAACCAAGATATTCCTCTTCAAAGTGCTGACGTATATCGGCGTGCGGAGGTCCGGAAGTGGTTAAGGAACCTCTAGCAACCTCTGGAGGAACCCTAAGGTTGCACGAAACCCTGGCTGTTGTAGAAACTATAAGCGGCCGTGCCAATGCTCAGTGCACATGTCACCATCAGGATACACAGTGCTTTAGCTAACCTTATCATTCATTAAGGGTTTACATCTACTTTAACTTGATACTACTGGTCCGTCATCACAAGTTTACGAATGTAGAGTTACATTAGCCTGATTGTTTCTCTCTGTACAAATCACATCCCTTGACACAAACTACCTCAACTAGCTGTACAAATCCAGGACACTCTGGGCCTCATGCTTACAGGTAACTGAAAGTACTGTCTGTGTAGCACATAACAACCAATCAGACGCCTCCTTTGGCGTTTCCAAGGCAGGTCAGAAACAGAAAAGGGAAACTGGTTGTTTTAGGTTACATGAGTCTTCTTTTAAGTCAAGAGGTCCAACTATTAGTGAAAGTACTCGCTTGCAGCACCGTTAGCAAAGCCGTACCATAGTAGAATGTACAGTTGCAATAAAAAGTATGTGAACCCCTTTGGAATGATATGGATTTTTGCACAAATTGGTCATAAAATGTGATCTGATCTTCATCTAAGTCACAACAATAGACAATCACAGTCTGCTTAAACTAATAACACACACAAAATGTAATGTTACCATGTTTTTATTGAACACACCATGTAAACATTCACAGTGCAGGTGGAAAAAGTATGTGAACCCATAGACTAATGACATCTCCAAGAGATAATTGGAGTGATGTGTCAGCCAACTGGAGTCCAATCAGTGAGATGAGATTGGAGGTGTTGGTTACAGCTGGCCTGCCCTATAAAAAAAACACACACCAGTTCTGGGTTTGCTTTTAACAAGAAGCATCGCCTGATGTGAATGATGCCTCGCACAAAAGAGCTCTCAGAAGACCTACGATTAAGAATTGTTGACTTGCATAAAGCTGGAAAGGGTTACAAAAGTCCACGGTAAGACAAATTGTCTATAAATGGAGAAAGTTCAGCACTGCTGCTACTCTCCCTAGTAGTGGCCGTCCTGTAAAGATGACGGCAAGAGCACAGCGCAGACTGCTCAATGAGGTGAAGAAGAATCCTAGAGTGTCAGCTAAAGACTTAAAAAAGTCTCTGGCATATGCTAACATCCCTGTTAGCGAATCTACGATACCTAAAACACTAAACAAGAATGGATTTCATTGGAGGATACCACAGAGGAAGCCACTGCTGTCCAAAAAAAACATTGCTGCACGTTTACAGTTTGCACAAGAGCACCTGGATATTCCACAGCAGTACTGGAAAAATATTCTGTGGACAGATGAGACCAAAGTTGAGTTGTTTGGAAGAACCACACAACACTATGTGTGGAGAAAAAGAGGCACAGCACACAAACATCAAAACCTCATCCCAACTGTGAAGTATGGTGGTGGGGGCATCATGGTTTGGGGTTGCTTTGCTGCATCAGGGCCTGGACGGATTGCTATCATCGAAGGAAAAATGAATTCCCAAGTTCATCAAGACATTTTGCAGGAGAACTTAAGGCCATCTGTCCACCAGCTGAAGCTCAACAGAAGATGGTGTTGCAACAGGACAAACGACCCAAAGCATAGGAGTAAATCAACAACAGAATGGCTTAAACAGAAGAAAATACGCCTTCTGGAGTGGCCCAGTCAGAGTCCTGACCTCAACCCGATTGATATGCTGTGGCATGACCTCAAGAAAGCCATTCACATCAGAGACATCCCAAGAATATTGCTGAACTGAAACAGTTCTCTAAAGAGGAATGGTCAAGAATTACTCCTGACCGTTGTGCGCGTCTGATCTGCAACTACAGGAAACGTTTGGTTGAAGTTATTGCTGCCAAAGGAGGTTCAACCAGTTATTAAATCCAAGGGTTCACATACTTTTTCCACATGCACTGTGAATGTTTACATGGCGTGTTCAATAAAAACATGGTAACATTTAATTCTGTGTGTGTTATTAGTTTAATCAGACTGTGATTGTCTATTGTTGTGGCTTAGATGAAGATCAGATAACATTTTATGACCAATTTGTGCAGAAATCCATATCATTCCAAAAGGGTTCACATACTTTTTATTGCAACTGTATTTAGAATGCTTCTTGCATGTACAGTAAGCATGCATACTATTGCCATCGCTGATGCTCCCCCTGTTGTCACAAGTATGTATTGCATTGCAACAGCGTCCATGATGGTCGTTGTTCTATTCCAGCCATGCCTACAGCAAGATTTGGATTTGTTTATATTTTTGTTATTATTTATGCAGTTGATTGTAAGAGAAGAGTAGAATGCAATAGATAGAAATCCTTTATTGTTCTCTTACTTGATAAAATGATTTGCAGCGATCCTAATATATATAGATATCTATATATATATATTTTTTTTTGTTTTGCATTTATGGAGATGTTTATTAACGTTTTGTATAGAGAAATAAATTTTTACGAAAAGTCTCATTTTCATTTCATTGCCATTCGTCATATGACCACAGACTCTCTCACCTGCATTTCACTCAGAAGCGGATTTGCTGGACAGCTCGGCTATAGGCATATTCATTAAATTGGGCCAACGGGAAATGAGAAATGATATAAGACATGGCAGCCAATCAAAATTCAGTTCTGACCTGCAGGCTTAATCCAATTTGTTGTTGTGATTTACTGCACTTTCGAATTTATGTTTGCACTTTATGGATGGGAATCTTAGTTATCGGTCCTTTTAATGGAAGGATTGTCTTTTGCTAAAAGGAGCCAATCAGATTAGATTTGTCATTCCACTAACTGCCATTCTTCCAATAGAGGCTTGACCATGGAAAGTGTAATCTGGTTTTTACATACAGCGGAACCTTGGACTACGAGCATAATCTGTTCCAGGAGAATACTCGTAATCCAAAATACTTGCATATCAAAGCGAGTTTCCCCATTGAAGTCAATGGAAACGAAAATAATTTGTTCTGCATTGACTTCAATGGCATGCAATACCGCATGTGGCCAGAGGTGGGGGGGCACCGGAGAGCCTTGGAAATGGCCGAAAAGGCCAGAGGACATTTCAGCTAACCTCGGAAAACCTTGGAAAGACTTGGTTCCTGAGATTTGCCGAGGTCAGCCAAGCTCTCCTTGGGCCTTTCCGTGCATTTCTGAACGGTGACGTTCGGCTCTGCTCTGCTCCGGCGCCCCTCCACCTCAGGCCAAACGCGGTACTGCACACCGCTTTGGCCTGAATCCTGCTCGTTTTGCGAGACAACACTCGCAAACCGAGTTCCGGTTTTGAAAAATACAGTGCTCGTATTGCGAAGCGCTCGTTAACCGCGTTACTTGCAATCCAAGGTTCCACTATACACTATAGGGCTAAAAGTTTGTAAGCATGTGACTGCCACACTTGTGTGAGCTTATTGGCTATCCCATTTCAAAATCATTGGCATTCATGTGGAGTTGCCCCTCTTTGTGGCTTTATTGGCCTCCATTCTTCTGGGAAGGCCTCCCATAGGATTTTGGAGTGTCTGTGGGAAATGGTGCCCTGTTTTACCATCAAGTTGGATGAGAAGAGCTAGTTCACATCGGCATTCCAATGCATCCCAAAGGTGATTAATTGGGTTGAGGTCAGGACCACTTGAGTTCCTCTACACCAAACCATGTCTTTATGAAACTGGCTTAAAGTGGAACTTCACTCTCCCAATCAACATTGATTATTTTTAATCCTCATGCTGCTAGCATTAGTAAACATATAGGAGAGAACAATGGAACCTCGGATTGCAAGTAACGCGGTAACGAGCACTGTATTTCCTACAATCCTAACTCGGTTTGCGAGTGCTGTCTCGCAAAACGAGCAGGATTCAGTCCAAAGCTTGGCTGACCTCGGAAAACCTTGGAAAGGCTCAGGAACTGAGGTTTGCTGAGGTCAGCCTAACTTCCCTAGAGAGCCTGATGGAACTTCAACAGGTTCTTCCCCAGAGATTTTGTATCAGTTTCATCGGGCATTACACAGCTGCTAAACTTTAGTAATAATTAGACATGTGCATTCGTTTTCGTCCGAATGTCTGGGATTTACGCTTTTGTTTTAACAAACGATAACGAACGTGCAGAATCCAAAATCCGAAAGATCCAACATAAAAAATGCTTCGATATAGATAGAAGATTCGACATGACGGTGACAATAGCGATCTGTGTCTATCGAACCTGCGGTTGAATGTGCTTAACCTTAACTCTATTAGTCCAAGATTATTCTACATAGAGAGAAAAGATTTGACATTATAGAGACATGACGATTTGACATTATAGAGAGAAAAGATTAGACATTAGAGACATGAAGATTTGACATTATAGAGAGAAAAGATTCAACATTAGAGACATGAAGATTTGACAGAGAGAAAAGATTCGACATTATAGAGACATGAAGATTTGACGAAGCAGCTAAAAACATACGATTGCCACACAGACATTTATGGTCAAATGCTCCGCCCATAGGCTATAGAAGAATTCTAAGGTTGATTGACTAGTAATAATAATTTATAAATATAATTATTATTAGTCATACAACATTAGAATTTTACTATATCTTGTGGGCAGAGCATTCGACCGGAAATGTACGATCGCAGCGTCGTACAGTTTTGCTGTTCCGTCGAATCTTCTTAGAACATTCGACAGACACCATAAGCCTTCAATGACAGATTCGACCTTAATTAATTCGGATTTTCAGACGAATGCATTTTTTAACGAAACAAAATAAATAAAAATGAATTTCGGGAGTAAGTATATAAAGTTATTTTTCGGACAAAAACTAAATTCCAAAACTAAATATTTCAGTGTGCACATCTAGTAAATATCGAATCTTTTAGGAACCTCCACTAAGATTGGGGCTCCACCACCCCAAACCCAAAAGAAAATAATGGTAGATCTGGCTTGATTAGACTGGTTACAACATGGTTCCTGGCACCTTGAGTTTCATCAAAAGAAATAATGAAGTTGTAAAGGTGACAATACAGGGTTCCTACATGGAAATTGGCATTTTAATGTTTCGTAATTTTTTGGAAGAAATTAAGGAAGTCCTTAGTAATAACGAAGAGTTGACAACCATAGCACACACCCAGGAGTGGCTTGTTTTTCTAAGATACAGCCACCTAAATAAGCAAACACTGGACAATTTTAAATTCGGAGTGAGCAATAAGAAAATAACAGCTTATTAATCTCAAACACACGGCAGAATCCCGGATGGGAAAAATCAATATTTGCCCTTTTAATCACATCTTCCCAAGGAAGTGTTTTATATGTACTCTGGCATCTGCTCTTTCAAGGGTTTGTGGTTGGCTAAATGTAGACTTTAACTCCTGATCTGACTTTGAGGGGCATATTGATAACTCCTGGTCTGACACCAAGGGGCATATTGATAACTCCTGGTCTGACACCAAGGGGCATATTGATAACTCCTGGTCTGACATCGAGGGGCATATTGATAACTCTTGATCTGACACCCAGAGTCGTATTAATCACTCCTGATCTGACACCAAGGGGCATATTGATCACTCCTGATCTGACACCAAGGGGCATATTGATCACTCCTGATCTGACACCAAGGGGCATATTGATCACTCCTGATCTGACACCAAGGGGCTTATTAATAACTCTTGATTCTTACATTAAGGGGCGTATCGATAACTCCTGATCTGACATTAAGGGGCATATTGATAACTCCTGATCTGACATTGAGGGGCATATTGATAACTCCTGATCTGACATTGAGGGGCATATTGATAACTCCTGGTCTGACATTGAGGGGCATATCGATAACTCCTGGTCTGACATCGAGGGGCATATCGATAACTCCTGGTCTGACATCGAGGGGCATATTGATAACTCCTGGTCTGACATTGAGGGGCATATCGATAACTCCTGGTCTGACATCGAGGGGCATATCGATAACTCCTGGTCTGACATCGCGGGGCATATTGATAACTCCTGATCTGACACCCAGAGTCATACTAATCACTCCTGATCTGACACCAAGGGGCTTATTGATAACTCTTGATTTTTACATTGAGGGGCGTATCGATAACTCCTGATCTGACATTGAGGGGTATATTGATAACTCCTGACCTGACACCCAGAGTCGTATTAATCACTCCTGATCTGACACCAAGGGGCATATTGATCACTCCTGATCTGACACCAAGGGGCTTATTGATAACTATTGATTCTTACACTGAGGGGCATACCGATAACGCCTGATCTGACAGAAATGGGCAAATTGATAAAGCAGTAAAATGACTTTCACCAAACATTCACTGGTAGTGAATCAATCACTCTCAGTGAAAACACAAATAAAATAGCTTGCCACTTCTTTAGACACCAGAGTTGACAGATGTACAGTGCCTTGCAAAAGTATTCACTTTTGCGGCTATCACAGCTCCAAGTCGCTTTGGATAAGTCTCTATGAGTTTGCCACATCTTACCACTGGGATGTTTGCCCATTCCTCCTTGCAAAACTGCTCCAGCTCCTTCAAGTTGCATGGTTTGCACTTGTGAACAGCAATCTTTAAGTCTGACCACAGATTTTCTATTGGATTTAGGTCTGGGCTTTGACTAGGCCATCCCAACACATTTACATGTTTCCCCTTAACCACTTAAGCCCCGGACCAAAATGCTGCCTAAAGACCCAAGGGGTTTTTACAGTTCGGGACTGCGTCGCTTTAACAGACAATTGCGCGGTCGTGCGACGTGGCTCCCAAACAAAATTGGCGTCTTTTTTTCCCCACAAATAGAGCTTTCTTTTGGTGGTATTTGATCACCTCTGCGGTTTTTATTTTTTGCGCTATAAACAAAAATAGAGCGACAATTTTGAAAAAAAAACAATATTTTTTACTTTTTGCTATAATAAATATCCCCCAAAAACATATATAACATTTTTTTTTCCTCAGTTTAGGCCGATACGTATTCTTCTACCTATTTTTGGTAAAAAAAATCGCAATAATCGTTTATCGGTTGGTTTGCGCAAAATGTATAGTATTTACAAAATAGGGGATAGTTTTGTTTTTTTTTTTTGTTTTTTTTACTACTAATGGCGGCGATCAGCGATTTTTTTCGTGACTGCGACATTATGGCGGACACTTCGGACAATTTTGACACATTTTTGGGACAATTGTCATTTTCACAGCAAAAAATGCATTTAAATTGCATTCTTTATTGTGAAAATGACAATTGCAGTTTGGGAGTTAACCACAGGGGGCGCTGTAACATTTAGGGATCACTGTGTATGTGTTTACTAGTGTAGGGGGGTGTGGCTGTAGGAATGACGTCATCGATTGTGTCTTCCCTATAAATAGGATGACGCGATCGATGCGCTGACACAGTGAAGCACGGGGAAGCCGTGTTTACACACGGCTCTCCCCGTTCTTCAGCTCCGGGGAGCGATCGCGACGGAGCGGCTATAAACGAATAGCCGCGCCGTCGTCCCGGATCGCTCCTGAAGCCACAGGGACCGCCGCATGTACCGGGGGGGTCCCGATCGGACCCCCGACCCACGTCAAGCAGGGCACGTATATATACGTTGATGTGCCTGCCTGTGCCATTCTGCTGACGTATATGTACATGAGGCGGTCCTTAAGTGGTTAAACCACTCAAGTGTTGCTTTAGCAATGTGTTTAGGGTCATTTTCCTGCTGGAAGGTGAACCTCCATCCTAGCCTCAAAGATCATCAAAGATTTGGATATTTTTTTATAACCTAACCCTGACTTGTGCTTCTCAACATCATTGCCCCTTACTTGTTTGGAGAGTTCCTTGGTCTTCATGGTAGTGTTTGGTTAGGGGTGCCTCTTGCTTAGGTGTTGCAGCCTCTGGGGCCTTTCAAAAAGGTGTGTCTATGTAATGACAGGTCATGTGACACTTAGATTGCACACAGGTGAATACTTTTGCAAGGCACTGTAATAGTACAGCTTAACACATGATTGTAGAGGTGACTGTAGCCATCATAGTGCACTTGCAACAAAAGTATTTTTCATGATACTTCTTTTATTTGCATTAACATTCATATTTTCAGGCCAAGCTTTCGGGTGTAACCCCTTTTTCAAGGTCCACATGATGGTATATAATAGGTTCTATAGTGGACACATTTCGGGTTTTGAACCTTTTTCCCACATCTAGATACAGTGGAGCTTCAGATTGCGAGTAACGCGGTTAACGAGCGTTTCGCAATACGAGCACTGGATTTTGTAAAATCCTAACCCGGTTTGCGAGTGTTGTCTCACAAAACAGCAGGATTCAAGCCAAAGCAGTGTGCAGTACCTCGTTTGGCCTGAGGTGGGGGGGGGGACCAGATCCGAACTGCGCTGATCGTAGCCGATCAGTGGCGTTCAAAAAAATAACTTGGAGATACTACATTCCTGAGCTGTCCTTTGGCCCTTCCGGCTGTTTTCAAGGCTCTCCGGTGCTTCCCCCGCCTCTGGCCGCATGCGGTATTGCATGCCATTGAAGTCAATGTGGAACAAATTATTTACGTTTCCATTGACTTCAATGGGGAAACTCGCTTTGATATGAGAGTGCTTTGGATTACAAGCATTCTCCTGGAACGAATTATGCTCGTAATCCGAGCTTCCACTGTAATTATTATCTTGTTTCCTCTGTCTTTATTGGGGATATCCCTCCATTTACAATTTGTCACCTATCATCAAGAGAGTATTTGGTAAGATATTGTCTCACTCCCCAATCCCAAAATGGGGATTAAACAGAAACAGAAGATCAAAAGAGATTCTACCCAGGGGTGTACCTAGAGCATTTGGCACCCGGGGCGGATCCAATATCTGGCACCCCCCCACGTTAAAATGTAAAAACACCCCACTGTGCCCCCTGCATACCTCTGTATCCTTCAATATCTTTTTGTTACTACTGTGTACCCCCTCTCCACAACTGCACCTCTGGACCCCTTTACATTGCACAGCACCCTGCATCACTGGACCCCTTTACATTACACAGCCCCCTGCATCACTGGACCCCTTTACATTACACAGCCCCCTGCATCACTGGGCCCCTTTAAAATTACACAGCACCCTGCATCACTGGACCCCTTTACATCTCACAGCCCCCTTCACCTCTGGACCCTTTTACATTACACAGCACCCTGCACCTCTGGGCCCCTTTACATTACACAGCACCCTGCATCACTGGACCCCTTTACATCACATAGCCCCCTGCACCTCTGGACCCCTTTACATTACACAGCACCCTGCACCTCTGGACCCCTTTACATTACACATCACCCTGCATCACTGGACCCCTTTACATTACACAGCACCGTGCATCACTGGACCCCTTTACATCTCACAGCCCCCTTCACCTCTGGACCCTTTTACATTACACAGCACCCTGCACCTCTGGGCCCCTTTACATTACACAACACCCTGCACCTCTGGACCCCTTTACATCACATAGCCCCCTGAACCTCTGGACCCCTTTACATTACACAGCACCCTGCATCACTGGACCCCTTTACATTACACAGCACCCTGCATCACTGGACCCCTTTACATCTCATAGCACCCTGCATCTCTGGACCCTTTTACATTGCACAGCACCCTGCATCACTGCACCCCTTTTACATTACACAGCCGCCTGCACCTCTGCACCCCTTTACATCACATAGCCCCCTGCACCTCTGGACCCTTTTACACTACACAGCCCTCTGCACCCCTTTACATTACACAGCACCCTGCATCACTGCACCCCTTTTAAATTACACAGCCACCTGCACCTCTGGACCCCTGCATGTCACACAGACCCCCCTTCAGTGCAGACACCCCCTCAGTGCAGACACCCCTCAATGCAAACCCCCTCGGTGCAACCCCCCCTCAATGCAAACCCCCTCGGTGCAACCCCCCAGTGCAAACACCCCCCCTTAGTACAAACCCCCCCCTCAGTGCAAACCCCCCTTAGTGAAAACCCCCTCAGTGCAAACACCCCCTTAGTACATCCCCCCCACCCCTTCAGTGAAATCCCCCCAGGTGCAAACACCCCCCCTCCCCATTCAGTACCTCAGATCATCGCAGGCAGCGCCACGGCACATGGACAGAAGGGCCCTTCCCCCTCTGTACACACAAACACAGAGGAGGGGGCTGTGCCTGTGTGCCGACTGCCGACCACCGCTAACAGCCCGTGGCTGTGAGAGGAGGGGATGGATGGTGCTGCGGTGTCACCCCGCAACCCCCCTCCTCTTGTACCGCGGCGCTCGGCGCTCCGATTCCGCGGCGCTCATCGCTGCAGTCGCGGGGGGGGGGGGCGGCCCCCCCACATGTCAGCTAAAAAAAAAAAAAAATATTTTTTTAAATCGGGATGGTGTCACCCCTCTAGCGGGTGTCACCCGGGGCGGACCGCACCCCCCGCACCCCCTAGGAACGCCTCTGATTCTACCCCTTCCATGCTCTATACACAACTCATGAAAATGTTGGGCTAGAGTTGGTGGTTGGCTTTTCATGGTGGGTTCAGGCTCAATCAGATGCCTCGTGGCCAGTCATTCTCGGTTTGACACCTTTGGCCATAACGGGTTAACTTTAATGTAGACTCGGCGGCGGAGTATGTGACACAAGTGTTGACTTGTTATCAGTTACTTACTGAAATCCAAGTTAAACAATTATAATCCAGGAGACTCAGAATCTGGCATTGCCTTATCTGACGTTTGCTTCCTTGTCTATGCACTGAGGGGGTGTGACACTGCGTCATGAAGTTGCACAGAACTTGATCAGCTTGGACCAATGCATCATTAAAGCCAGGGGCGGACTGACAACTCATGGGGCCCTCGGGCAATAGGAGATTATGGGGCCCCGGGCAATAGGAGATTATGGGGCCCACAAGCAATATATTATGGGGCCACGCAGTATACACACACACACACATACAGTATACATACACAGTGTACCCACACATACAGTATACACACACAGTATATACACACACACACTGAAAAGGTACTGGAGAGGCGGGCAGCTATAATCTTGTGATTTTTTTTAAAAACACAGATTTTTACATACTGTCCCTGGTTTTAATGAGGCTGGCAACCCTGATGGAGCCCCCTAGTGGCATGGGGCCCTCGGGCATTGCGCGAGTGCACGAATGGTCAGTTCGCCCCTGGTTCTGAAGCAGACTGCCCTGGGTAACACCCACAGGTGACGCTGAGCCTCCATGATTAATAGAACTAAAACCCAATTAATGAAAAAGGGACGATCCATAGACACCAAGGCTAATGGGAAAAGAGCTAAGTTTATGCTGGACATTCTCCAGCCAGGAAATGATGCAGGCTTCATCTGAATCTCTGCTGCTTCTAATGCACATTGTGGGAATCTCACAGTGTGCAGTAAAATCAGACTAAGGCCCCGTACACACGATAGAATCCATCCGCAGATAAATCCCAGCAAATGGGTTTCTGCGGATAGATCCTATGGTGTGTACACGCCAGCGGATCTGTTTCCGCGGAGAAATCTCCTCTGGGATGGATTCCAGCAGATCGAATATTTGTTGTGCTGCACAACAAATCCATCTGCTGGAATCCATTCCAACGGATGGATCCGCTCGTCTGTACAGACTTACCGGATCCATTCGTCCAAAGGGATTCCCCGCACGCGCCGTAATGATTTGACGCATGCGTGGAATTCCTTATATGACAGCGTCGCGCCCGTCGCCGCGTCATAATCGCGGCGACGGCGCGACACGTCATCGGCAGAGGATTTCCGCGCGGATTTCAATGCGATGGTGTGTACACTCCATCCCATCGAAATCAGCGGATATCTTTGAGAGGATTTATCCGTGGAAACGGTCCGCTGGACCGTATCTGCGGATAAATCCTCTCGTGTGTATGGGGCCTAAGCCATTTGAGTACAGGAGAGGAGCCGGTACAACTCTACAAGACTGAAGGGAAGGCTGGAGGTCAGCTTTAAATTGAACGCCCACTCCTCCAAATTGAAACCCACCCATGAAGCCAGAGTTGGGCAGCATTAGTAGCAGCACTTCACACTGAGATATCAGGACACAGCAAAGGACTAAAACTTCAAGGGACAAGGGAATTTAAACTGGGAAAATTGGCAAGTATGAGGCAGCTGCTTTGAACCCCACAGCAATGAGAGGGCCCAGGGCAGCCCTGCCTTAAAAACGGCCCTGAGAGTATAGAGGAGCACAGAAACCAAGTGATGGCATCACTGGGTCTTAAAAAAGACATTTAATGGTCCTCTAACAATTTTAGTTATATGCACATGTTGCTGCTGTAGCTGCTTACAGTGCTTATCTATGCAGCTGTAAATCACTGGTGATCATCAGCAACTATATTGGATAACATGAGTAGTTACTGATATTGGGCAATCTATAGCTAGAACCAAAAGATGTAAGACTGATGCCACACTACTCCCATGGACCATGCCTTTTTTTGGAGGTCATGTGGTTGGTTGGCCAGCATAATAAATGTTATAAAACAACACAGGTTAATAAGATTTTACCTTGCTGGTTTATTTGTGGTTTATTTTATAGTATATGAAAATATGCCATTGACTTTAATTTAAGAATTCCAATGAGTCAACGTCCTCGTCCTGTGAAATACGAGAAAGTGAAAGTGTATGAAGCCCATCTTGTCAAAGGCAACAAATCAGCTTCTCACTTTTATTTCCCAACCTGCCCCTAGAATCATGAAAAGGAAGACTCCGGTTGGTTAATATGTGCAACACAGACTTTTTCCTTCCAGACTGGCCCAGCAAACCAAAGCTAATAAAATATGCTACTACAGATTTGTTTTCTTTGTAGCTACTCACTGCTATTGTCTAGACAACTGTCTAAAGCCTTGCACACAAGATCGGATTTTCCGACGGGAATTGTGTGATGGCAGGCTTTTGTCGGAAAATCCGATCGTTTGTACGCTCCATCAGACAATTGTTGATTTTCCGACAACAAATGTTGGATAGCATGCTTTAAAATTTCCCGACAACAAATGTGTGACGTCTTATTATCCGGAATAAATCCAAAGTACAAACACACATGCTCAGAAGCAATGCTAACCATAAGACAACATTAGCAGAAGTCGCCCAAAGGGTGCAGCTAAAGAGCAGAAAAACCACATAGTTTTGTGAATGTTGACTGAAAACGTTCAGTCGTCTGTATGCAGAACAAGTTCACGGCCAATGCCCTTCGGACAAAAATCCACGGATTTGTCCGATGGAAATACGATCGTGTGTAGGAGGCTTAAGGCTCTCTCTATAGCCTTGGGGTATGTTGAATGGAAGGTACTCACTCAGTCCCTTTAAGTAGCTCATTGAATCCAGAAGGCTGCTGCACTGGCCTTACTGCCATAAGGCTGATCTTGGTTCCCGGGATTTCTACAGCTTAGCCTAGCTGAGTCTGGACTGGTGTGAGGCTTACCACTTATCTCCCTCTCTCTCTCTCCCTTGGTGTTCCTTTTGCCCCAGGTGCAGAGCCCCCCCCCCCCCCCAGGACAGGATTCCCTTCAGAGGACCGGAAATTTGGACTATGCTCCCAGACTGCCAGGCTCCTGAGTATTTATGGGTTGCTCCCCAACCTTCTGGGCCTCGCCTCCCCAGTGATTGGTGGGAACTCCATAAATATTCAAGCTGCAACCTCTGTTTCTCCACCCTCTAAGTTCCAGAACTATTCAGAACATTCTAGAAGCTAGGGGGAGGTAACAGACCCACGGGGGGAATGAAATGTTTGCTGTGCAATTAACAAAATACCTACTGCCTAAGCAGAGTAGCATAGTCTCATCAGATTAAAATATTGGACTTTCTTTGTAGACTTAGGCACCATCAGTGACTACAATCATTAGCTCTGTTACATAATGTAAATTTATTTAGGTTTAAAGATTCTTTAAAGCAGAACTACACTGTATCTGGGAATCACAATTATTATTATTTTTTTTGCTTCTCTTGAATTCCAAATCGTTTTGTATACTAAACAGCAACCTGGAAGCTACTCTCAAATCTTGATAATTTCCTTCTCTTGTATTGGCTTTATAAGCTAATGTTTTAGACAAATTGTATGTAAAACAGTGTATGTATAAAGTAAAATGAACTCCAGAAGATAAAAATTTTTTTGGCATTTGTGATGGAAGAATAAGTTACCATTAACCACTTAAGACCCGGACCAAAATGCAGGTAAAAGACCAGGCCCCTTTTTGCGATTCGGCACTGCGTCGCTTTAACTGACAATTGCGCGGTCGTGCGACGTGGCTCCCAAACAAAATTGGCGTCCTTTTTTCCCCACAAATAGAGCTTTCTTTTGGTGGTATTTGATCACCTCTGCGGTTTTTATTTTTTGCGCTATAAACAAAAATAGAGCGACATTTTTGAAAAAAAAATCAATATTTTTTACTTTTTGCTATAATAAATATCTCCCAAAAATATATAAAAACATTTTTTTCCCTCAGTTTAGGCCGATACGTATTCTTCTACCTATTTTTAGTAAAAAATCGCAATAAGCGTTTAACGGTTGGTTTGCGCAAAATTTATAGCATTTACAAAAAAAGGGATAGTTTTATTGCATTTTTATAATTTTTTTTTTCACTACTAATGGCGGCGATCAGCGTTTTTTTTTTCGTGACTGCGACATTATGGCGGACACTTCGGACAATTTTGACACATTTTTGGGACCATTGTCATTTTCACAGCAAAAAATGCATTTAAATGCATTGTTTACTGTGGAAATGACAGTTGCAGTTTGGGAGTTAACCACAGGGGGCGCTGATGGGGGTTATGGGTGACCTGAAGTGTGTTTACAACTGTAGGGGGGTGTGGCTGTAGGTGTGACGTCATCGATTGTGTCCCCCTATAAAAGGGACAACACGATCGATGCAGCCGCCACAGTGAAGAACGGGGAAGCCGTGTTTACACACAGCTCTGCCCGTTCTTCAGCTCCGGGGACCAATCGCGGGACTCCAGTGGCGATCGGGTCCGCGAGTCCCGCGGTCCAGGTCACGGAGCTTCGGACCGGGTCATGGGTCGCGTGCCCGCGACCCACGGCTGGGTACTAGTACAGGACGTACCTGTACGTGGATGTGCCCAGCCGTGCTATTCTGCCGACGTATATGTGCAGGAGGCGGTCCTTAAGTGGTTAATGATGTGTTCTCCATGTGTGGCTGCTGCTGAGTTTTCTATAATTGTTAGCTGCATCACTCCCATACACCACAGTAATGCCCTGTACACACGATCGGAATTTCCAATAAAAAAAGTCAGACGGAATTTTTTCATCGGATATTCCGACCGTGTGTGGGCCCCATCTGACTTTTTTTTTCCGTCACAGTTTAGAAATAGAACATGTTTTATTTTTTTCCGATGGAATAAAATCGTATCGAAAATTCTGATCGTCTGTGTGGAACTCCGACGGAGAAAAAAAACACACGCATGCTCAGAATCAAGTCGACGCATGCTCTGAAGCATTGAACTTAATTTTTCTCGGCTTGTCGTAGTGTTTTACGCCACCACGTTTTGGACGGTCAGAATTTGGTCTGACAGTGTGTATGCAAGACAGCTTGAATGGAATTCCGGCGGAGAATTTTGTCCCATCGGAAATTCCGATCGTGTGTACAGGGCATAAGTGCCAAACACCCAGCGCAAAGACGTACTATTCTGTTTAAAATGCTGCTTTATGCATTGATATACCCCCTTAGACCCAGTCTGTCCAGACAGTAAAAGGTCACCTGCTGACTTGGCACCATCCACAGGCAGCTTAACTCTTCAATAAGACAAAGAAGCTGAATCCAACACAATTTTACTTCAGCTAATTGCAGTACAGAAACTGCTTTTTCAGTCTTTACGAAGTGTAAGAAAACAATGACTTTCCCAAGCCCTATTTCTGCCAATAACTAAAACTGAGGGAACATTGAAGAAATAGGAAGGACCTAGCTAGGACTAAACTAACTAGCACTAAACAGGATGGTAGGACAAAGGAATATACCAACATCCTATTGTAAACAAGTTGTAGTAGCCCGAAACAACCACTAGATGTCAACATACTAAAGAACAATAATATAGTTGCATAGTAGGTGAGGTTGAAAAATTTGGCTATTGTCTCTCAAATAATACTCAATTTTTTTTTCAATATTAAATTGCCTTTATCTCTCCCTTTTATGTTGTGGTCTAATCAAGCTGCCTACATTCTTTTTTTCAATTGTTTATTTAAAGATTTTTAAGTCATACAAAGTAATTACATAATCCAGACCAAGCTGCCTACATTCTGTAGAGCCACTGAACAATATTTGTGTCTATTGTCTTTCAGATAATACACCAGTGGCGGCCACTCCATTAGGGGTGCCGCCCCTCCATGCGCCCGGGCCCCTAATCTACATGCAGGGCACCGGACACATGGATTTCAATGGGGTTTTTATCTTTTTTAAGCACATGATTAGAGCCTGAGGCTCTAATCAGCTTAAAAAAAGGGTGGGTTTGGATCGCAGAGCACTGTACCCTGAGCACACCCAGTTGTTACATAGTAGGTGAGGTCGAAAAAAGACACAAGTCCATCAAGTCCAACCTATGTGTGTGATTATAGGTCAGTATTACATTGTATATCCCTGTATGTTGTGGTTGTTCAGGTGCTTATCTAATAGTTAATAATAATAACCTCATGCAGTTCAATAAAACACATGAACATTACATTAAAGTTGGGCAGAACACTTATGCCCTGTACACACGATCGGTTCGTCTGATGAAAACGAACCGATGGATTTTTTCATCAGATATCCGATGAAGCTGACTTTCATCAGTCGTGCCTACACACCATTGGTTAAAAATCCGATCGTGTCCAACGCGGTAAAGTAAAACCCAACGACGTGCTGAGAAAAATGAAGTTCAATGCTTCCGAGCATGCGTCGACTTGATTCTGAGCATGCGTTGATTTTTGACCGATAGATTTCCCCACAGACAATCGTTTTTTTCTATCGTTTTTTTAACCATACGAAAAATTTAAAACAGGTTCTATTTTTTTTCACCGATGGGAAAAAAACTGATGGGGCCCACACACGATCGGTTCGTCCGATGAAAACGGTCCATCGGTCCGTTTTCATCAGACGAACCGATCGTGTGTACAGGGCATTACAGTTCTAGCTGGAGTACAGCTCTGATAGCGGGTCACTCAATATTAGGGTGAGCACGTGTCCCGGATTGCCCGGGACAGTCCTGCATTTTGCAGGTCTGTCCCGTGCACCTTCATTCCAGGACAATACAGTGTCCCGGAATGAAACTGGCACAGCCACCCCCCAAGCCAAACTAATACCCCAAAAAAGGCTGCCTCATTACCGCTTTACTCATTGACAGTATTTGTCCTGGCCGGGAGTGCCTGGAGGAGCACAGTCCCCGCCCCCTGCTTGTGATTGGAGAAATCATAAATCCCGCCTCTTGTGTCCAATCACTGTGCTGTGATTCGTTATAGCACAAGCTGATTTTTGGGAAGGGGGTGTCCCTGAATGGTAGTTTGGAAATGTGGTCACCCTACTCGATATCCATCTCCTTCATTCGTTAATCACCATTTATTTTTACCTTGTACTCTTCACTGAACACAAGGAATTTTGTGATTGGAGGAGGGGTGGATGGACATCCTCCTCCTCCAATTACAGAATGCCTTGTATTCAATGACATTCAATGAAAATAATACAAAATATTTTATGAATGGAGAATGTGGAAAACTAGCGACCCACTATCGTTCCAGTGCTAGAGCTGGAACCATAAGTCTCCACACCAGATGTTTGGTGCTTGCTCTAGTATGGAAGTAGTGGAGCAAGCAGTTTCAGCGAATGTAACAGAAGCCACACATAGACCACATATCACTGGGGTAACTTTTTCTTACTCGCAAGATACCAAATATAGATTTTCCCCCAGAATTCAGCCTTACGCTCATAGAGTGCACACTGTTACATTTTGTCAGTAGCAATTGAAACCTGGTATTTCCTGGAAAACCTGGAGTCTGCAGGGGCTGGGCTGCTACACAGGATTTCTTAAAGGGTTTGTAAAGGTTTTTTTTTTTTATCTTAATAGCTTCCTTTACCCTAATGCAGTGCTGTTTTCATGTCCTCATTGTTCTTTTTTGCTCTCAAGTTGCTGTAATTCTTCTCTGATCTCCACACTTCCTGGTTGTCTGTTTCCTGATAACCACAGTACTGGGAGCTTTCTCTCTGTGGTCACTAATCAAGGAGGTGTGATTACTGTGTGTCTAAAACCCCTTAGCACCAATCAGTTTCGTTTTCCAAACCATCACTGCCCTGTATTGGCTCTGTGTGGCTCTGTACATCACAGAAGCAGGAAACAACATGCAAAAACGAAACTAGAAACTAGGTACATTATATGATTGATTTTTATCTATTTTTAATCATTTTTAAAAGGAATCAGTTAACTATTATGTCTCTATACCCTGTAAACAGTAATTTCAACAAAAAACAAAACACATTTTTCCTTTACAACTCCTTTAAGTTCAATGTCCTTCTCACCATTATAATATAAGATGTACAAAGTCCTCTACAGTTGGTATACTTTCCCATCTGATTCCTCATCTGCTTTCTGCTCCTGTGGATGCTATGTTACATGATTGTTTAGCCATTTAATAGACAAGCAGGTTCCTCAGGGGTGGTGCTTATTTTCTGGTGTACAAGAAGGTGGCATCTCAAGCTTGGCCTCTGGTGGCCCAAAGGGGCCCGAATGTGCCTGGGCCAAGTTTGAAAGTGTCTGGTTATTAAGCTGTTCAAAGGAAATTTGACCTGAATTACCTTTCAAAGTAAAGCCAGATTTAAAAAGAAGAGAACTATTTTTCTCCAGCCTGTAGAGTATTTTTTGGGTAAAGGAATAAAAGGAGCATGTATTGAGAACCGTATTATAAAATACCTATGGAAAAATGCTATTTTTTTAAATTAATGCAAAATTGATAATGTTACAGATTAAAGTTCTTTATTGTGTTTGTATAGATGTGTGGGGGAGGGGAGGGGGTTTTCTTTTTTTATATCTAAAATGGACCTATCAGAGCTATAAAGTTCAAGAAGAATTCCAGCCAACAGGAAAAAAAAAAAAAACCCTTTGAATTCCACTGCCTACCTGTAAGATCTTTCCTTCATCCGTACTCAACCAGTGGTGCACCATGTAGCTGCTTTATCTTTGGGTGAGACTCCCTTTTTCTGAGAGTAGCAATTATTACTCAAAGATAGAGTCCTAAAAGTGGCCACTGTTCCTCCTCTCCACCCCGCCCCAAACACTTTAGATTTTTTGAATGGGTACCTTTTTTGACAGGTGCCCACTCCAACTTTCTTACGTCTAGCCTAGCCAACAATGATGTGTCCTTGCCCATCTCACCACCACCGCCACCACTGGCAGCCTCCTGAGACCCGCACTCCAGGAGGCTGTAGATCCAGTCCCACAGCCAGGGCCGATCCACCCTATAGGCTCACTATGCAAACCGCTTATGGCCCTGCAAAACTGCGGAGGGCCCCCAAATTACTAGAGGCCCCGCCTGATGAGAAGTAATTTTTGGCCCCTCACCCCGCTTGTCAACTCACTGGTTGCATGGGAGAAGAGGTACGAATTCAGCACCCTCCGCTTCCCACTTTGATGTAAGATGTCATTTCTGACAGCAGAACACCCCCTCCCCCCGCTTCTCAACTTCAATCTTTAATGTGACATGTCACTGTCGGCAGCGCCCCCCCCCCCCCCACGCTTCTCAACTTTAATGTGACATGTCATTTTGCTTAGGGCCCCAGGGAGGTCAGGATCGGCACTGCCCACAGCACAGTGTCAAGTCAAGCATATGCAGTAGGGAGCTGGCTGTGATTCTTCAGGAAGTCACAGTTGGCTCCCATATCCAAGATGGTGGCACAGGGGACCCGCCCCTGAGGGACCAAATACCTTCTATAACCAGCACTGGCCAATGTATTTCCTTTGAAGCTACTTCAGTTTTGAATTGGTCCCAGTTACCCTTACTTAGGCACTATTCTCATAACAGCAACCAGTACAGATACTCCCACTGACAGCCCGATTTCAAATGTACCTGGTGTGTTGGGAAAAAATGATAATTAAATACAAAGAATGATTACAGGTAATTGCACAAAGCACAGTATAAATTGTCACTTTCAGGTTCTTTCTTTTTTTTCTTTTGTCTGGAGTGCTTCTTCAAAGCAGCCCTTCTTTACACCTATCCAGTGTTCATCCTGGAATTAATGAGGTCAATATGGCAGAGGCACTCATGTCATGAGGAAGCCACTAGTTTCTACTAAAAGATGGGCTGCTTTCTTTACAAATTTTCGCAAAAAAAATAAAAATAAACTCTTTCCATGTTTCACAAAGTGATAAATAGCCCTTGCCTTATAGATAGGAGAGGCCAAGGGCTGAATGAGGTCTGAACACTTATCTGAAACCAGCCAATGCTGAGAATGACTCTGGATAGTGATATTATAGATACAGTACATAGACAGGTCTGTGAGTATCTAAGGTAGCACCGTATCCCAGCACTGGTGATATAAGATAAGGGTTGTTTGAGGTCTGAACGCTTATCTGAAACCAGCCAATGCTGAGAATGACTCTGAATGGTACTACTATAGATACATAGACAGATCTGTGAGTATCTAAAGTAGCACCTTATCCCAGCACTGGTGATATAAGATAAGGGCTGTGTGAGGTCTGAAAACTTATCTGAAACTAGCCAATGCTGATAATGGGCCAGATTCACAAAGAGATACGACGGTGCGGCGTATCTCCTGATACGCCGTCGTATCTCTAAGGGCGGCCGGTCGTATCTATGCGACTGATTCATAGAATCAGTTACGCATAGATATCCCTAAGATCCGACAGGTGTAAGTGACTTACACCGTCGGATCTTAGGCGGCAATTCCAGGCCGGCCGCTAGGTGGTGCTTCCGTGTCTTTTACGAGTCGAATATGCAAATGAGCATTTACGCCGATTCATAAACGAACGACCGCCCAGCGGTTTTTTTTTACGTTGTTTGCGTTCGGCTTTTTCAGACGGAAAGTTACCCCTGCTATAGCAGGGGTAAGTGCAGCGTATCCTATGTTAAGTATGGCCGTCGTTCCTGCGCCGAGTTTTGAATTTTTTACTTCATTTGTGTAAGTCGTTCGCGAATACGGCCGGACATAATTTACGTTAAAGTCGAAACCAATGACGTCCTTGCGACGTCATTTGGAGCAATGCATGCTGGGAAAATTTACGGACGGCGCATGCGCTGTTGGATCGGCGCGGGGACGCGCCTGATTTAAATAGTACACTCCCCCTAGCCGCGGAATTTGAATTCCGCCGGGGGATTTACGATACGCCGCAAGTTTTGAGGTAAGTGCTTTCTGAATTAAGCACTCGCCTCAAAAACTTGCGGCGGCGGATCGTAAATCAGATAGGTTACGCGGATCTAAAGATTCGCTAACCTATCTGAATCCGGCCCATGCTGTTTACGTAAGCCGTTTTCAGGCGTAAAGTCAGTCGAACAAAAAGCTGGCCTAGCCAATGTTAAGTATGGCCGTCGTTCCCGCGTCGAATTTTTAAAATTTTATGTCGTTTGTGTAAGTCGTCCGTGAATGGGGCTGGACGTAATTTACGTTCACGTCGAAACCAATAAGTCCTTGCGGCGTACTTTGGAGCAATGCACACTGGGATATGTCCACGGACGGCGCATGCGCCGTTCGTTAAAAACGTCAATCACGTCGGGTCACGAGTCATTAACATAAAACACGCCCCCCTGTTCCTCATTTAAATTAGGCATGCTTGGGCCGGCCCATTTACGCTACGCCGCCGTAACTTAGGAGGCAAGTGCTTTGTGATTACAGCACTTGCCTCTCTGACTTACGGTGGCGTAGCGTAAATACGATACGCTACGCCGCCTCAAAGATGCGCCCATCTACCTGAATCTAGCAATAAATGCTTATCTGAAACCAGCCAATGCTAAGAATGACTTTGGATGGTGCTATTATAGATACATAGACAGGTATGTGAGTATCTAAGGTAGCACCTTATCCCAGCTCGGGTGATATAAGATAAGGGTTTAAACCTCGCACAGCCCTCGGTTCTTTGTAAGTGGAATGAGTTTAAATCTTTTGGTAAGAACTTCTTTAAAGCCGAGGTCCAGAATCCAATAGGGTTCTCCATTTTGTATGAATGACAGGTGCACTTTAACATTATATTAACATGTCTTGAACTAGAATTAGTTTTATTATTATAATTTTTTTTAATAATGCAAGAATCAATGCAAGTAACTTTAACTCAGCGTGCAGCAATGTGCATTTCTGTATGTTGTGGAAGTGGACCGTCCATCGCTCGTATCCATGTGTGAAGTGCTCGGTGTCACTTCTTTGGGGGGAGTTCAGGAGGAGACGCTTCTCGCGCGCTGCCATAGATTTGCACTGCTCTCGATTGTTCATTGACTGTATCCTCTCTAATTCTAATGGAACAATGTATTGTACAATATACAACGATTAGGATGTGGGCACTTCAATAAAGATGTACATTTACGGTTTGGCTGTGTGCTGTGTCTGTGTCTTTAATACTGCATACCCCAACAATTTCAATGGAAAAGGCATGTGTCCAATGGTGATGTAGGGGAGGCAGGAGGAACCAAAGTGTCCAGAGTATGCAGAGGTCAAAGTTCCAGTACACCACCTGTCAGAGGTAATAATGAAACTTCTTAATTTACTGTTCTTGAATGTTTTTTTTGTTTTTTTTTACCTGGTGACAGGCAGGGCTGTCTTAATAAGAGGGCACACCTGGGCACTGCCCAGAGGCCCCAGCTGCATGGGGGGGGCCTGCCCTTTCCCCAAAGCAGCTTGTCCTTAAGCCCGGGCTGCCCCTCTACATCCCAGATGTCTCCCAAGCACTCTGACCCCTCTTCACCCTAGATTTCCCCTACCTCTTACCTACTTGATTTCTGTGTACCTGCACTGTCTCCATTGTAGGGGCAGAGCATTACTTTGCCCATGGGCCCATGATCACCCTGGTGACAGGGTCCCTTTAAAGGGTACACCAAGGGTTGTATTTATCAAAAGCAGAGCTATTTATTCTCTGAAACTGCGTGTGAAAATGATAACAAAAGTGAACGTTATTAAGCTATTTTCTCTCCAGATCGAATGTTTTTCATTAACCACTTCAATACCAGGCACTTACACCACCTTCCTTCCATAGCCAATTTTCAGCTTTCAGCGCTGTCGCTGTTTAACCACTTAACCACTTAAGCCCCGGACCAAAATGCTGCCTAAAGACCCAAGGGGTTTTTACAGTTCGGGACTGCGTCGCTTTAACAGACAATTGCGCGGTCGTGCGACGTGGCTCCCAAACAAAATTGACGTCTTTTTTTCCCCACAAATAGAGCTTTCTTTTGGTGGTATTTGATCACCTCTGCGGTTTTTATTTTTTGCGCTATAAACAAAAATAGAGCGACAATTTTGAAAAAAATGCAATATTTTTTACTTTTTGCTATAATAAATATCCCCCAAAAACATATATAACATTTTTTTCCCTCAGTTTAGGCCGATACGTATTATTCTACCTATTTTTGGTAAAAAAAATCGCAATAATCGTTTATCGGTTGGTTTGCGCAAAATTTATAGTGTTTACAAAATAGGGTATAGTTTTTTTGCATTTTTTTTTTTTTTTACTACTAATGGCGGCGATCAGCGATTTTTTTCGTGACTGCGACATTATGGCGGACACTTCGGACAATTTTGACAAATTTTTGGGACAATTGTCATTTTCACAGCTTAAAAAATGCATTTAAATAGCATTCTTTATTGTGAAAATGACAGTTGCAGTTTGGGAGTTAAACACAGGGGGCGCTGTAACATTTAGGGATCACTGTATGTGTTTACTAGTGTAGGGGGGTGTGGCTGTAGGAATGACGTCATCGATCGTGTCTTCCCTATAAAGGGAATGACGCGATCGATGCGCCGACACAGTGAAGCACGGGGAAGCCGTGTTTACACACGGCTCTCCCCGTTCTTCAGCTCCGGGGAGCGATCGCGACGGAGCGGCTATAAACGAATAGCCGCGCCGTCGTCCCGGATCGCTCCTGAAGCCACGGGGACCGCCGCATGTACCGGGGGGGGGGTCCCGATCGGACCCCCGACCCACTTCAAGCAGAGGACGTATATATACGTTGATGTGCCTGCCTGTGCCATTCTGCTGACGTATATGTACATGAGGCGGTCCTTAAGTGGTTAAGGACCCCTTCACGCCGATATACGTCGGCAGACGTGTCGGAATCCCCGACAGAAAAAGTCAGATGGAGCCTAAGCATGGTCAGAATTCCTGACCAAAAGCTTCCATTGGACTTTTTCTGTCGGGAATCCCGATCATGTGTACGGGCTTTACTGGTTGAATGAAAACAGGGATCGATTGTGTTTAGCGGTGTTGGGTTTATGTGAGTCAAATTGGGAGAGAGAAGACTTAGGAAATGCTTCCTCCTGTCTGCAGCAGACCGATGATATACACTATATTGCCAAAAGTATTGGGACACCTGTCTTTACACGCAAATAAAACTTTAATGGCTTCCCAGCCTTAATCCGTGGGGTTCAATATTGAGTTGGCCCACCCTTTGCCGCTATAACAGCTTCAACTCTTCTGGGAAGGCTGTCCACAAGGTTGAGTCCTGACCTCAACCCTTGGGATGAATTAGAGCGGAGACTGCAAGCCAGGCCTTAAGAGTTCCCTTCACTGGAACTTAGGGGCCAAGCCCAACCCCTGAAAAGCAACCCCACACCATAATCTTCCCTTCAGCAAATGATTTGGACCAGTGCACAAAGAAAGGTCCATAAAGATATGGATGAGCGAGTATGGCCTGCATAGAGACCTGACCTCAATCAGATAGAACACCTTTGGGATGAATTAGAGCAGAAACTGCGAACCAGGCTTTCTCGTCCAACATCAGTGCCTGATCTCACAAATGCGTTTTTGGAAGAATGGTCAAACATTCCCATAGACACACTCCTAAACCTTGTGTAGAGCCTTCCCAGAAGAGTTGAAGCTGTTATACTATAGCTGCAAAGGGTGGGCCAACTCAATATTGAACTCTACGGACGAAGGGCCAGATTCTCGTAGAAGCGCGTATGTTTGCGGCGGCGTAATGTATCCGATTTACGTTACGCCGCCGCAACTTATATGGGCAAGTGCTGTATTCTCAAAGCACTTGCTCCGTAAGTTGTGGCGGCGTAGTGTAAATAGGCCGGCGTAAGCCTGCCTAATTCAAATTTGGATCAGGGGGGCGTGTTTAATGTAAAACTACTGTGACCCAACGTGATTGACGTTTTTGCGGAACGGCGCATGCGCCGTCCGTGGAATTTCCCAGTGTGCATTGCTCCAAAGTACGCCGCAAGGACGTCATTGGTTTCGACGTGAACGTAAATGACGTCCAGCCCCATTCACGGACGACTTACGCAAACGACGTAACTTTTTCAAATTTCGACGCGGGAATGACGGCCATACTTAACATTGGTACGCCGCACTTATGCCTCATATAGCAGGGGCAACTATACGCCGGGAGAAGCCTAACGCAAACATCGTAACCTTACTGCGTCGGCCGCGCGTACGTTCGGAAATTCGCGTATCTAGCTAATTTGCATACTCGACGCGGAATTCGATGGAAGCGCCACCTAGTGGTCAACAAAAAAATGCAGTTAAGATGCGACGGCGTAAGAAACTTACACCTGTCGGATCTAATGGATATCAATGCGTAACTGATTCTAAGAATCAGGCGCATAGATACGACGGGTCGGATTAGGACTTACGACGGCGCCGTCTTAAGTCCTTTCAGAATCTGGCCCAAAGACTGGGATGCCATTAAAGTTCATGTGTGTGTAAAGGCAAGCGTCCCAATACTTTTGGTAATATAGTGTATTTTCCCCAAGATTATTTACACAGACTGGCAGGTCAACTTAAAATAAATAATAAAATAAGGGAAGGTTACCCCTGTCACATTTTTTCCCCTGCTGTGTCCCATTGGGGTCCTTTTCTTTTACTTCATGTCCCATAACCAAAACAGAAAGTGTGAAAAAATCCCTGCAAATTAAGGGAATCCCTTGGGGACCCCAGGCCATCAGAACTAGTGCCCCCTTTGGAAGATTTTTCCTCTATTACTGATATAAGGACAACTCAACATTTGTGATTTTCTTTCACTTTCACGTATATAGAGAGGGTAAATCTACCACATGGAGGCACATCAAATCCCTCACCAGTCCCCCTTTAGTTATACTTTAATTGCTAGCTCAAGTTCAAATTACACAAAAAGCTGAAAGTGACTTGGCTCCTATTCTCTCCCTACCTGTTTTATACAACTCCATACACACTTTCAGTTACAGAAAGAAAGTCTGAATGCACACATTCTCTGCTCAGAAAACCTATTGTGCTCATGAATCTTGCACCATGGATGTACCTTCCATTAAATATATCACACATCAGTTTATACATGCATAAACATTAGAAAAAACATTAAAATGGACCCCAAATTATATATTTGCCATTTCTTTTGGATTTCTGGCCTAAATGGTAAGTGCCCTAATGAATTACATTTTTCAAGATACATTAAATCACCCATAGCCGTTCCCGAAATTGGATAAAGGGCTCAATTCTCATAGACAATACCACATGTAATATTTGCTTTACTGTGCACTATTTTCATCAACTTCTTGTGTTTTATCTACTGGTCAGAACTCCTTTGCTTAATTATTTTATTGGGGAGGCGCATGATTTGCACCCATGGCTGTACCTTTTTTCTGTGTACCACTAGCCCACTCACACACACTCAACACTTAAATTAAGTATCCATTAAAATAATAAAAAAAAAAGAATATTGTTTGTGCAATTTATCTCATTTATTGTATGTGTTTTTAAAAGATTTTAAATTCTGAACTGATAAAAATAATGCATAAAATATCTGAGTTTTATTAATGACATTCAAGATGATAATATTCAGTATGTGGAAGTGGTTGAGTTCAGAAATCAGCAAACGTCAAGACTGTCAGACGGGTGGATCTACGGAAGCTTGAGTTTCAACAGCATTCCATGAATTTTTGCATTTTTTTAGAGCTCTGTTTCACAAACTGTAAGAAAAAAAAATATTCTTTTAACATAGATAACCTGATAAGCAGCATTGCTCTTCTTTACAAGTAACTTTGTAACATATAGACTTGATTCAAGTGAGATTAAGGTATATCTAAGCTCAAGAATAAACATATATTTTGTTGCAATTTACCAGTCCTTAGACCTGGTTCACATCTATGCGGTTTCTGACTGCTACATTTGCACAGGCACAGCAGCTCATTCATTTAAATTGGCTGCTGTACCTTCTGAAAATGCAGGGAAAGGGTCTCTGCACCATTTCCAAAAAATGCACGAAAACCGCATATTGCAGTGCAGTTCCTAGCAGGGGAAACCTTGCTGTGGTTCCCAGTGCTTGGTGTTGTCATTAGGATTAAAGGGACACTAAAGGTTCCCGTTTAAAAAAAAAAAACATGTTATACTTACCTCCACTGTGCAGCTCGTTTTGCACACAGTGGCCCCAATCCTGGTCTTCTGGGGTCCCTCAGCGGCTGTCTCAGCTTCTCCGAGCAAGAACTAACCCCCTTCATGGGAGCTCTCTCCCATGGGGGTTAGTTCTTGCTGGTGCGCTCCCGTGATATAGCCGGTGGCTATAGCTGTAGACTGTATCACTAGGCCCCGCCCCCCGGCACGCCGCATCATTGGATGTGATTGACAGCAGCGCGAGCCAATGGTTTTTCAATATTTGTATTGAGGTTTAAAGGGGTGTTCCAGTCATTGTTAATGTTTATTAAAAGTCAGCAGCTACAAAAAGTGTAGCTGCTGCTTTTTTCAATAAACATACACTCACCTGCTCCACGTTCCAGCAACGCGCCGGCCGGGGCTCCGCTCCTCTCCCCCCCCCCTCTCCGGCCAGCGTCTTCATTATAAGTGTGGGCACCCGGCTGTGACAGCTTTCGGCTTCACGGCCGGGCACCCACTGCGCATGCGTGAGTGGCGCTGCTCCATCCGATTGGACAGGTGATCGACTGGGACCTGTCACGTGTCCCAGGCGATCGCCTACGGGGAGTGGCTGCCAAAAGGCGATATGACTATTCGCCTTAGCAGTCCCTCGGCGGAAGGATGAAGTGGGGCAGGAAGTCCCACTCCTCCTGAAGCCCCCACTCCCCCCCCAAAAAAAATTACATGCCAAATGTGGCATGTAAGGGGGCGAGGAGTGGATTAAGCGGAAGTTCCACTTTTGGGTAGAACTCCATTTTAACACAGTGTACAGAAGTTGAACAATGGGGTGGATTCAGCAAGCAATTACGCCTGCGTATCCATAGATACGCAGCGTAATTGCTAAGTAGCACCGGCGTATCGACTTTCTGTATTCAGAACGCTCGATACGCCGACTGTAGCCTAAGATATGACTGGCATAAGGCTCTTATGCCGTCATATCTTAGGCTGCATTCTTACGCTGGCCGCTAGGTGGCGCACCCGTAGTGGTCAGCGTAGAGTATGCAAATTGCATACTCACGCCGATTCACAAACGTACGCGCGCCCGGCGCCTAATTTAAATGATCCACGCCCCCTACGGGATCATTTAAATTATGCGCGCTTATGCCGGCCACTTTTACGAAACGCCCCCGCAAATTACGGAGCAAATGCTTTGTGAATGAAGCGTAGCTCAAGTAATTTACGGAGGAGTAGCGTAAAAACGGTACGCTGCGCCGCCGTAGAAGTTCCCGCTAGGTGGCGCTCCCCTACTTGAATCTACCCCATTATCTGCAATATAACAAGAGCTAGTTAGAAGTGTCACACAAAAGGGTACAAATGACAAATCCATTAAAGCAGGCTTGGTTGAACAGTGTATGCTATTCCGAGAGCTGAAGGCTTGGTGCTGGGTGTTGTTTTGCACCCCCGGACACCCCATCTGGGAACAAACTGTACCGTAAGGGGAAGACAACACCTTCAACCTTTGGAAATGTATTCAAACAATTAAAGCAAAGGAACAATAGATTCTGGATTAGGAATGCGAGAAATAGTGTTATGCCGCGTACAGACGGTCGTTTTTTGTGGTGAAAAAAAACAAAGTTTTTGAAAACGTCATTTAAAATGACCGTCTGTGGGGAAAACGTAGTTTTATGTCCTCTGAAAAACGTCAAAAAAATAATTCGAACATGCTCAAATTTTTTGTGTCGTTTTTCAAAATGTTGTTTTTTGTGTCAATTAAAATGATAGTGTGTGGGCAAAACGACGTTGAAAACTACGTTTTTAAACCCGCGCATGCTCAGAAGCAAGTAATGAAGCTAGTTTCAATGGAAAAGAGTGCTGAACGTAACCGCGCTTTGCTAGAGCATTTTGAAAAAACGATGGTGTGTAGGCAACGTCGTTTTTTAAAATGAAGTTTCAAAAACGTTGTTTTATTTCATGATTTAAAACGTCGGTAATCACGAAAAACGACCGTCTGTACACGGCATTAGGGTCATTGGTACAAAGCAAGTACAAGTGATCAGTAAAGATCAAAAGAGGCCAAGTGGCTATTCGATAGAAAATGAGGAAGGAAAAGTGTAATATTTAATAGACGAAAGCCACACATATAATACAGGACAATATGTGGAAGGCTTCTTTAGACTACAGCATAAGAGAGAGAAAGAGAGAGAGAGAGAGGGAGAGAGAGAGATGCGGCAGGTTTTATCCTGAAATAAAACAAAGAGTATTATTTCAGAGACATTAGCCACACATATTGTACAGTAGCTGAAGAGTATGTAAGCATCTTGGTTTGTCTGCAATGTGAGGGAAAGACGAGGCAGGTTTTATCCTGAAATAAAAATTAGAGAGTACTTTTTCAGAAGACAATAGCCACAAATGTTGCACAGTGGCTGGACTATATGAAAGAAGCTTGGTTAGGCCACAGTATAAGAGGGCAAAATGGGTCAGTCTTTATCTTGAAATAAACATTGGAAAGTATTATCTGAAAGACAATAGACGCATTTATATGCCCAGCTGCAGAAACATCATGTGTAGTACTGACACTGCGCTGTAGTAACAGCAAAAGAGATAGCAGGAGCTCGTAAAAGTATCCGGTACTCACACACAGGGCCAGGACAAGGGGTGGGCAGGAGGGACGGCTGCCCTGGGCACTGTGGTTTCATGTGAGGTGGGGGGGGGGGGGGCACCGGGAGGGAATTGGTGCTTGGAGGAGGAATTTGGGGGGGCAGCAGGGGGTAAGAAATGTTCTAGGAGGGGAAATTTGGGTGTGTGTGCTAGGAGTGGTGATTCAGGGGGATTTGTGTTGGGAGGGGAAGGGGAGAAGAGGATTTGGGCTAGAAGGGTCGATTTGGACTCCCCAAACCTGGGAAGGACCCCCACTACCCTGAATCGTATCGGCCAATTTCGCTACTGCAGGTGGATATAAACATTTTAGCTAAAATATTAGCAACTAGGTTGAATGCTGCCATATTGTCACTTGTTCACATGGACCAAACAGGGTTCATGCCGGGCAAGAACACCGCCATGAACATTAGACAATTGTACATGAACATTCAGGCGCCACACGATAACTCAGGAACCAGGGTGGTGGTGGCATTGGATACGGCTAAGGCCTTTGACTCAGTTGAGTGGCCTTACCTATGGGAATGTCTTCATAACTATGGCTTCGGACCGCATTTCCTAAAATGGGTGCAACTCCTATACCAGACCCCCAAGGCGAGAATCTTTGTTAATGGATGGCTCTCAGAGCGGTTCCCTCTGGAGAGGGGTACTCGTCAGGAATGTCCCCTCTCCCCTTTGCTGTACGGTTGGCCGCTGAGCCATTGGCTATCGCTATTAGAGCACACCCTGATATTCAGGGTTTGCGTCGGGGAAACACAGTCGATAAGATAGGCCTTTATGCGGACGATACTATCCTATACAGTACCTGGCAGATCAGGGTCCATCACTGCAAACAGCGCTACGACTTATTGAACAAATGGGTGGCTATTCGGGACTGCGCATTAATTGGGACAAGTCCCAAATTCTCCCCATAGATGTCTTCCCCCCCCCCTGTGGTGACCCCTCCACTGCCGCTCTCCAGAGTGTCCAGAATTAGATACCTAGGAGTTGAGGTCACCAGGAGACTAACAGACTATACACCTCTGAATGTGGCACCGTTTTTTGACATGATCAAACTCAAAACGCAAACGTGTGCTAGATTACCCTTAGGGGTGATGGGGCGTATAAATATCATAAAAATTATTATTTTGCCCAACATTTAATACATGGTGTGGCACGCCCCTCTATACATTCCCTTAAAAATCTTCAAGCAAATGGAAGCTATTCTGAATTCCTTCGTGTGGGGGAGTGGTAGACACAAACTTGCTTGGCACATTTTAAAGAACCCAATGGATATGGGAGGTGTTTCCTTCCCGGACCTCCATGAGTATTACTTGGCCTCACAGCTCTCTCACCTATTTCACTTCAACACTTCGGAACTTCAATGCTAAAGGTCTTTGGTTTGCGACAAACCCGGGCACCCGGCGCATACGCCCCTTCAGGCAATCCTCCGTGGGAAAACAAACACAAAAACAGGCCTCGAGGTATAACTCAGGGATGTTACAGCATCACCAACAGATTTGGGAAATATCCCTTAAAAAACAGAATGTTGGTCAATTTTATTCCCATACCCCATTGTGGCTTAACAGCCATATGCCAGAGCTAGCGGGGGTCCCCGACTCGGTGGTGTGGGCCAGACACGGAATAATATACTTGCACCAAGTCCTATCAAGCCCAGGGCTCAAGCAGTTTCAGGCATTTAGAGAGGAATTTTCGCTCCCACAGCACTTAGCATTTAAGGGCCAGATTCACAAATGAGATACGACGGCGTTTCTCCTGATACGCCGTCGTATCTCTGTTTCTATCTATGCGACTGATTCATAGAATCAGTTACGCATAGATATCCCTAAGATCCGACAGGTGTAATTGTTTTACACTGTCGCATCTTAGGATGCAGTACCGCGGCCGCCGCTGGGGGGAATTCACGTCGTAAACCAGCGTCGGGTATGCAAATTAGGAGTTACGGCCGATCCACGATGGTTTTTCGCATTCGCTACGTCGTCCGTAGTCAAGTTTCCCGTCGCAAAGTTAGTCGTTTTTTTTGGTGCCCTAACTTTAGTCAGCAAGTGTATTGCTGTCTAAAGTATGGCCGTCGTTCCCGCGTCGAAATTCAAAATTTAACGTCGTTTGCGTAAACCGTCCGGGAATACAGAAGTACGCTACGCGCGTCGCCGTTCAAAAAAATGACGTCACGGCGCGCAAAGCACGGCGGGAGTTAGGAAACGGAGCATGCGCGGTAGGTCCGGCGCGGGAGCACGCCTAATTTAAATGGCACACGCCCATTTGAATTGGCCCGCCTTGCGCCGGAGGCCGCGGGCGTAGTTTTCATCGCAAGTGCTTGGTGAATCAGGCACTTGCGATGAAAAATTGCGGCGGTGTAACTTATCTAGGATACGTTACGCCGCCGCGATTCTACGTGAATCTGGCCCTAAATACCTGCAGCTCCGTCATGCACTTCGAACCCAGCTGCCGTCTCTAGAGGTAGAGACGGAGCCCCCGCCTGTACTAGATATTTTCATGGGGAGTGATCCCTCCAAACTTATTTCGCACCTATACCGCACCATTAGACATCGAGGTACAGTAGCCGTTACTCAGAAAGCCAAGATGGCCTGGGAACGGGACGTAGGCTCAATAGAGGGTGCAGACTGGGATGAAATACTTGAGGGGACCAAGACTGCATCACCTAAACTGTCAGATAGATGCCAGATGTTGAAAGCAGCAGCAAACCTGATGACCTTACATGTTTGCTCATGTGACAAAACACCTCTGATTTTCACATTTAACATCTAAACAGTCCGTCCGATTTAAAAACACTGTATTTAAGCATATAAGCTTCGTTTTGTGTTGAAAATAAGTGTGAAATATAAAACTCAGATGGGTGTAACAAGATGTCCGCTTGCCCCTTCTCACTCTATCATTACTGTGCAGGAGTGTGGGGTGTAGCAAGATGGCGGCGACGGAACGTGACTCCTGGAGCATTCTGTAATGGGGAGCAGAATGTGACAACACACCGGCTGTCTGTCTCCCCCTGCAGGCTGGAGGGAGCAGAAAGCCTAATCCTCTCTACAGCAAGTGTCGGCAGCTGCTCTTCGTGACAGGAGTGAAATCGCAATCACTTACTGTCAGAGAGGAACGGCTGCAGGACTGCAACTGACCGGCCCACTGAGCCAACGGCCCACCGGGAAACTTCCGCTAGTCCCGATGGCCAGTACATGCCTGGTGGGGACCAGTGAAAGATGTGCAGTGTGACTCGCGAATGCGCAGTAGCCGCTATCCTTCACTTCCTGATTCCCTCACCAAGGATGGTGGCGGGGGCAGCCGAGAGACGAGCTGTTGCTCATCTTCTGCTGCCGACATCGCGGGCACCCTGGACAGGTAAGTGTCCATTTATTAAAAGTCAGCAGCTGCAGTATTTGTAGCTGCTGGCTTTTAATATTTTTATTTTAGGTGGACCGCCGCTTTAAAAAGGAATAGGAACATACAATAACAACCAACTCGTTGTTCATTTACATAATTTACCTTCTTCATCCTCCTCTGATTGAGACTCTTGGGAAGCATGTTCTTCTTGCTGTGGTTCCTGCTCTCCTTGTGGCTCTTGCTCTTCCTGTGACTCTTCCTCTTGTTGTGGCTCTTGCCCTTGCTGTGGCTCCTGCTCTTCCTGTGACTCTTCCTCTTGCTGTGGCTCTTGCTGTGGCTCCTGCTCTTCCTGTGATTCTTCCTCTTGTTGTGGCTGTTGCCCTTGCTGTGGCTCCTGCTCTTCTTGTGACTCTTCCTCTTGCTGTGGCTCTTGCTGTGGCTCCTGCTCTTCCTGTGATTCTTCCTCTTGTTGTGGCTCTTGCTGTGGCTCCTGCTCTTCCTGTGACTCTTGCTCTTGCTGTGGCTCTTGCTGTGGCTCCTGCTCTTCCTGTGATTCTTCCTCTTGTTGTGGCTCTTGGTGTGGCTCCTGCTCTTCCTGTGACTCTTCCTCTTGCTGTGGCTCTTGCTGTGGCTCCTGCTCTTCCTGTGACTCTTCCTCTTGCTGTGGCTCTTGCTGTGGCTCCTGCTCTTCCTGTGATTCTTCCTCTTGTTGTGGCTCTTGCTGTGGCTCCTGCTCTTCCTGTGACTCTTCCTCTTGCTGTGGCTCTTGCTGTGGCTCTTGCTCTTGCTGTGGCTCCTGCTCTTCCTGTGGCTCCTGTACTTCTTCTATAGGTGTTTCTGGGACCATTAGTGTTGGATTTTTATAGCACCAAATGACTCCTGAAATGCTGGAGTCGAAGCAACATCCTTTTTCCATGCACTCATCCCTAGGGATGCCGCCAAAGCCACAGTCAGTCCGCTGATGTGGTTTCAAGGTGCATTCCGCTATTAAAAAATAAGGGAGATTCATTTCAGACAATAAAATACATTCTCAAACTGAATCTAAATCATAGCAATGTACTTCAACGTGTACAGCGGGGTTGCTGCAATCTAGCTAAAATTAAAAGCCAACTTAATATAAAACAACAAAAATTTAAATTTAAAGTGGACATGTGGGTTGTGTGTAGTATGTCCTACCCTTCAGACGCTCTGCTCTGCTCCCCCTCCACACTTGCCAGCAATTCCCAACTGTCAAAATGGTAAGTACAGAGGCTGTAATAGCTTCTGCGGTCAAAAAACAGACTACCTTACACAGTGTTTAGAAACACTGTTCAGCCGAAAGAGAGACAACACAATTATTTTATCAATCTGCAAACAAAAAGGAAAAACTTTCCAATATGTATATCCAATAAAGCAAACAAAATATATTTTTTTATTACATTTATTCCTAATAAACTCCTTATTAACCCTTATCAGTCCTAAATAACTCCTTCTTACCCTTCCCCTCTAAACTATTATTTTCCTGCTGATTCTTTTTATTACCCCTTAATATTTAAGCTTTTTATTTGTCTTGTTCATGCATTTTTTTCAGTGTTGCATTAAAAAAAAGTAACAACATTAGATAAGAAAGCCTTAAAGCCGAGCTCCACCCTAAAGTGGAACTTCCGCTCATCGGATTCCTCCCCCCCCCCTCCGGTGCTACAATTGGCACCTTTGGGGGGAGGGGGGACAGGACAGGGGGCGTTTTAAAAATGTAACTTTTTTTTCTTATTTATTGTATTTTAGTTTTTTTACATTGTCCCTTTAAAAATAATAATAATAATAATAATAATAATAATATGATCACTTTTATTGCTGTCACAAGGAATGCAAACATCCGCAATTGACAGCCGAGTAAACCGGAAAGTGACGTTGTGACGCCGCTTCTGGGATACGGAGACTCGATCGGAGCCGAATCTGGCTTTGTTCGGGTCTCAGCCTAGCTGGTGGACGCACCGGCTGGTGGCTCGGGTCTCATGGTGGGACAGGAGACCCGGGAAGAGCAGCAGAAGGTGACAGGAGGGGGGGGGGGGGCGTCCCCTCCCGCTCCTTTAGGATAACAGCCGAGCAGCTTTTAGCTGCATCGGTTGTCATCACTAAAGATTGCCCGCTATAAAAAACGGTAGCCTGAATACAAATTTGCGTAGGGTAGGCGTGAAGGGGTTAAACTCACCAACATCCATCCTTAACAGAAATATCAGTTGTGGGTGAGAAAACCCTCAAGGAAAAACATTGACTGACAGAAATGAGCGAAACCGGAGAATTTTCAAAAGTTTTGCAAAAATCATGAGATTTTGGCGAATTTTACCAGTTTGGGGAAATGCATTGGAATTATAAGGGGAGACAACATTAACCGGTTAACGCCCGCCGCAAGTACATGTACGTCCACAGAATGGCACGTACAGGTATATGGGCTTACATGTACATCCCCACCTTTCCGCGGGTCGGGGGTCCGATCGGGACCCCCCCCCCGGTACATGCGGCGGTCGGTAACCCGCGGGGAGCGACCTGGGACGAGGGCGCGGCTATTCGTTTCTAGCCGCCCCCTCGGGATCGCTCCCCGGAGCTGAAGAACGGGGAGAGCCGTATGTAAACACGGCTTCCCCGTGCTTCACTGTGGCGGCAGCATCGATCGAGTCATCCCTTTTATAGGGAGACTCGATCGATGACGTCAGACCTACAGCCACACCCCCCTACAGTTGTAAACACACACTAGGTGAACCCCAACTCCTTCAGCGCCCCCTGTGGTTAACTCCCAAACTGCAACTGTCATTTTCACAATAAAGAATGCAATTTAAATACATTTTTTGTTGTGAAAATGACAATGGTCCCAAAAATGTGTCAAAATTGTCCGAAGTGTCCGCCATAATGTCACAGTCACGAAAAAAATCGCTGATCGCCGCCATTAGTAGTAAAAAAAAAATAATAATAATAAAACTATCCCCTATTTTGTAAACACTATCAATTTTGCGCAAACCAATCGATAAACGCTTATTGCGATTTTTTTTACCAAAAATATGTAGAAAAATACGTATCGGCCTAAACTGAGGGAAAAAAAAATGTTATATATGTTTTTGGGGGATATTTATTATAGCAAAAACTAAAAAATATTGAATTTTTTTCAAAATTTTCGCTCTATTTTTGTTTATAGCGCAAAAAATAAAAACCGCAGAGGTGATCAATTACCACCAAAAGAAAGCTCTATTTGTGGGAAAAAAGGACGCCAATTTTGTGTGGGAGCCACGTCGCACGACCACGCAATTGTCTGTTAAAGCAACGCAGTGCCGAATCGCAAAACCTGGCCTGGGCATTTAGCTGCCTAAAGGTCTGGGGCTTAAGTGGTTAAAGTGACTGAACCCAGGACCCTGCAGTCACTATATCTGGTCTCCCACAGTACACAGAACATGGAAGTGCAATTATTTTAGTAAATATAAACTGCTAAATACCTTTTCCCATCAGCAGTATATAGCAGTCCTGTCACTTCTATTAGTGTGGGGTTAAAGCTTGTAGGAGGAGTTTTCATTCTCTTCTGACTGTCCTATGAGGCTGCAGGACCCCTGACCCTCTGTCTGGACAGTGCTGATTGGCCCTGTGCTGATCACATGCACCCTCCCAAGGAAAAAAAAAACACTTCTCTATCAATACACACCAAACTGAGCATGCTCAGAGTGATAAGGCTCTGTCTTATCAGGAGATGGATTGGGGACAGTGGAAGAAGGGGAAGATCAGAGAAGACAAGGTCAAACAGTCTTTTTACACAATGTAGAGGATCCACAGCAGTGAGTATAACAAGCATTCTTTACTGCACATACAGAGTGATTTTACTGTTGTGGGTTTAGTAACACTTTAAAGCCTCATACACACGATGGGACTTCCATCAGACTTTTCCGTGGATTTTGGTCCGAAGGGCGTTGGCCGTGAACTTGTTCTGCATACACACGGCAGAACATTTTCAGCCAACATTCACCAAACCACGTGTTTTTTCAGCTCTTTACCGCCACCCTTTGGGCAACTTCTGCTATTGTTGTCTGATGTTTAGCATTGGTTCCGAGCATGCGTGTTTGTACTTTGGATTTTACTTGGGTGGACTTGTGTACACATGATCCTTTAGACAATTATGGCCATAAAATTGGATCGTGTGTACGGGCCTTTAGATGTTTTTATGGATACAGTTGGATTTAAGCTGCCCCTGAGGGCTGGGGAAGGTCCCTTCAACTAACCTGGTCCTGTTAACCGCTTAAGGACCGCCGAACGCTGATTTACATTGGCAGAATTGCACGGCTGGGCACAAGGGCGTACAGGTACGTCCCCTTTAAGATCCCAGCCGTGGGTCGCACGCTCGCAGCCTGGTTGTGAGCTCCGTGACCGCGCCCGCGGACCCGATTGCCACCGGTGTCCCGCGATCAGGTCACAGAGCTGAAGAACGGGGAGAGGTAAATGTAAACAAACCTTTCCCCGTTCTTTCTAGTGAGCCTGCCACTGATCTTCTGTTCCCTGTCATAGGGAACGATGATCAGTGATGTCACATGCAAAGCCACGCCCCCACACAGTAAGAATCACATATTAGGTCACACTTAACCCCTTTAGCGCCCCCTACAGGTTAACCGCTTCACTGCCAGTGTCATTTTTACAGTAATCAGTGCATTTTTATAAAAATGACAATGGTCCCAAAATAGTTTCAAAAGTGGCCGATGTGTCCGCCATAATGTCGCAGTTACGATAAAAATCGCTGATCGCCGCCATTACTAGTGAAAAAAAAATGCCATAAAACTACCCTCTATTTTATAGATGCTATAACTTTTGCGCAAACCAATCAATAAACGCTAATTGCGATTTTTTTTACCAAAAATAGGTAGAAGAATACGTATCAGCCTAAACTGAGGAAAAAATTTTTTTTATATGTTTTTGGGGGTTATTTATTATAGCAAAAAGTAAAAAATATTGTTTTTTTTTCAAATTTGTCGCTCTATTTTTGTTTACAGCGCAAAAAAAAAAAAAAAAAACAGAGGTGATGAAATACCACCAAAAGAAAGCTCTATTTGTGGGAAAAAAAGGACGTAAATTTTGTGCCGTATCACACATAATAAACCTGGTCACGAAGGGGGGCAAAGTGGTTAAGTAAGAATTTGTGATATTGGACTAGTAGGGAGTCTCCAAAATTCATAAAAAAAGCCATTACAAACCCTTTCACGCCTAATGCCGCGTACACACGGTCGTTTTTTGTGATAAAAAAAAACGTCATTTTTTAGCATGAAAAAAAACGCAGTTTTTCAAACTTCATTTTAAAAAAAGACGTAGCATACACACCATCGTTTTTTTAAAGAGCTCTAGCAAAGCGCGGTTACGCTCAGCATGTACGGTGGCACTCTGTTCCATTTAAGCTTGCGTCATAACTTGCTTCTGGGCATGCGCGGGTTTAAAAACGTTGTTTTAAATGTCGTTTTAGCTACACACGGTCATTTTTTATGACACAAAAAACGAAGTTTTGAAAAACGACATAAAAAATTGAAGCATGCTCAAATTTTTTTTTGGTCGTTTTTCAGAAGACATAAAACGAAGTTTTCCCCACACACGGTCATTTTAAATTACGTTTTTAAAAATGTTGTTTTTTTTCATCACAAAAAATGACCGTGTGTACGCGGCATAAGCCTATTCCTATATATACTTCCTGTTTTTAAAGATGGATATCTCGGTAACGGCAGTAGCTGCTGCCACAACCGAGATATCCATCTCTTCAGTGGGCGGTCCTGTAAACGATAACGGCGGTCTCCGTGGCGAATTCGCTGCGAGATCGCCGTTATCGGTGGCGGGAGAGGGGCCCTCCCGCCGCTCTCCCGTGCCCTCCGGAGCCGTCGGTAGCGGCGGAGGCGATCGGGTGCTGCTGGCTCTTCAGTGAGGACTCGAGTGAGGGCAAGATGGCCCCCACCCGTCCCCATAGCTTTGCTGGGCGGAAGTGACGTCAAAACGTCAGTCCCGCCCAGCGTCTTAAAGAGACATTTTTTTTGTTGTCATTTTTTTAAATGACAAAATTTCCATTTTTTTTTTTTTTTTGCATTTAAGTCTAAATATGAGATCTGAGGTCTTTTTGACCCCAGATCTCATATTTAAGAGGACCTGTCATGCTTTTTTCTATTACAAGGGATGTTTACATTCCTTGTAATAGGAATAAAAGTGATACATTTTTTTTTATTTCAGTGTAAAAAATTATAAAATCAATAAAAATAAATAAGAAAACAAAACAATGTTTTTTTAAAGCGCCCCATCCCGACGAGCTCGCGCGCAGAAGCGAACGCATACGCGAGTAGCGCCCGCATATGAAAACGGTGTTCAAACCACACAAGTGAGGTATCGCCGCGATCGTTAGAGCGAGAGCAATAATTCTAGCCCTAGACCTACTCTGTAGCTCAAAAAATGCAACCTATAGAATTTTTTAAACGTCGCCTATCGAGATTTTTAAGGGTAAAAGTTTGACGCCATGCCACGAGCGGGCGCAATTTTTAAGCGTGACATGTTGGGTATCATTTTACTCGGCGTAACATTATCTTTCACATTATATCAAAAAAATTGGGCCAAATTTATTGTTGTCTTATTTTTTAATTAAAAAAAGTGATTTTTTTCCAAAAAAAAGTGCGCTTGTAAGACCGCTGCGCAAATACGGTGTGACAAAAAGTATTGCAATGACCATTATTTTATTCTCTAGGGTGTTGGAAAAAAAATATATATAATGTTTGGGGGTTTTAAGTAATTTTCTAGCAAAAAAAACTGTTTTAGTCTTGTAAACGCGAGCGACGCAGTGCCGAATCGCAAAAAGGGGCCTGGTCCTTAAGCAACGAAATAGTCCGGGACTGAAGTGGTTAAGGTGTCAAAAAAATGGCTCCTAATTAGCCTCAAAATTTTCCATTTTTTTTCAACAGAAAGTAAAAAAAAACAGCAAAAAATAAATAAAAAAAAGTACAATAAAAACATAAAAAATAAATCGAAATAAATAAAAAAATGCAATAAACAATAAATGAAAAGAACAACCCTAATTGCTGAGTGATTTGCCTAAATCCTTCCACTGCCTCCAACGACAACTATTTCCCCACAACAATATAAAATGATCTCCCCGGTGTTATCGCAAAGAAGTGGCATATACTCACACTGCACTGGGCTGGATGCAATCTGTGACACCTGGAGAAGAACCAAGCTAAGGCTCAGAATTACTGCCCCATATAAAGCCATTTTCACCTGTGTGCCTCAGTAGCTCAGAATACCGATCCTCCGCTCGTCCTGCGCTCTCATTTTATAAACAGCCATTGTTTTGTCTCCATACAGAAGGCTGTTTACCTAGGGAGCTGTTATTTTTCCTTATAATCCACATTATTTGGTCTCAGGGAAGAAGACTAAACACAGGTTTTCCCAGCAGATTATTGGATTTAGGAGTGTTTACTTATCCTTTACTTACACACTCCAGAAAGAAACCGTCTGAATAAACAATGTTACCAAAAGTATTGGGACACCTGCATTTACACGCACATGAACTTTAACCACAACAATACCGGGCACTTTCGCCCCCTTCCTTCCCAGACCAATTTTCAGCTTTCAGCGATCTCGCATTTTCAATGACAATTGCGCGGTCGTGCTACACTGAACCCAAATGACATTTTTATCATTTTGTTCCCACGAATGGAGCTTTATTTTGGTGGTTTTTATTCACGACTCCGTTTAAAAAATTTTGCGATATAAGCGAAAAAACAGTGGAAATTTGGGAAAAAACTTTTTTTCGTCTTTCTATAAAAAAAAAATCCAATAAAATCTAATTTTGTCATAAATTTAAGCCAAAATGTATTTTACTACATGTACCGTATTTATCGGCGTATATCGCGCACTATTTTCCCCTTAAAATAAGGGGAAAATCGTGGGTGCGCGTTATACGCCGATAGCCGCTTCCCGCGCTCAGTTTGAAATCCTGCGCCGACATATACCGAGTGCAGTACACTCGGGTACATTCGGCCAGGCTCGGCTTCGCTCGTGCTCACGCATAAACGTCACAGAGCGTGAGCGCGAGCGACGCCGAGCCTTGCCGAATGTACCCGAGTGTACTGCACTCGGTATATGTCGGCGGAGGCGTTCGAACTGAGTGCGGGAAGCGGGGACTCGACTTGAGGCGCGCGCTGGAGAAGCCCGGGAGGACACCATCGAGGCCGCAGACGGACGCCGGACCGGACGATGTATGCTGGGAAGACACCAAAACTGTAAGTAATGAAATCATATAACTTTTTTTTTTACAGGAATTTCGGGGGCAACTTTAGGGGTGCTTGGTATACGCAGGAGCGCGTTATACCGCAATAAATACGGTATATACCATTCCATCCAGCATACTGCCGACATGTACAGTTTAGTACAGTATAGCTATTTTCCCCCCCGGCTTCCGGGTAGTGGATCCCGCGGGAGTGGGCGTTCCTATTCAGAGACTAAGTTATTGACGTGATGACAAAAGCTTCCCCCCGGCACATAAGCGCGTCACCAGTTCCCGAAAGAAGCCGAACTGCGAGTCGGCTCTATACGGCACCTGCGCACCGACGTTCGGCTTCTTTCGGAAACTGGTGACGCGCATTATGCGCCGGGGGGAAGCTTTTGTCATCACGTCAATTACTTAGCCCGTAACGCATGTGCTGCCTGCACAATATGGCATTGGCAGCATGGCATGGGTGGCACTGTCTGCAGCACAATATTGTATTGGAGGCATGGGTGGCACTGTCTGCAGGTAGCACATGCGTTACTGCCCATAACACATGTGCTGCCTGCAGCGACAGTGCCACTCATGCCCCCAATGCTGTAATGTGCTGCAGACAGTGGCACTCATGCCGCCAATGGCATAATGTCATTGGCAGCATGGGTGGCATTGTCTCTGCAGGCATCACATGTGTTTTGGCATTAGTGTCATGGCTGGCACTGTCTGCAGCACATTATGGCATTGGCGGCATGGATGAGAAAAATAATTATCACTCGTAGACAAACCTGCACTTTGTTTCGGGGAGGGGTCAGGGGTGGGGATGAAGGAGGGACCAGGGGCAGGACCAGGGGTGGAGCTGTAGGTGGGCCTCGTCAGGTAGGCTGTACGGGGCCCCATGATTTCTATCAGCGGCCCTGACAACACATAATAGGCATGAGTAGGGCCTGGCATTAAAGTGGACCTAAAATCAATTTTTTTTCATGTCAAATAGAACTAAAGCTTTTATACAAGTGGATGGGCTTTTGCCATAATGTGCAAGGATGCACAACATATTGATTGCGCACTTACCTGTCAAAGGGACTCCTCCAGCACTACAATAGTGCTCCCTTGTCACTCGGTTACTGCTGCTGACATCTCCTGACTTCCTTTTCGGCATTTTCAGCCATCTCGATTGCCCAAAATGATGCCAGGGTTGTACCAAAATTACTGCCAGGCAGAAAAGGAGCATTTTTTTTTCAGAAGGGACCACTGGCGGCCCATCCATAAGGGGTGTGGGTGCGCCACCACCCTAATCTATGTGCCCGGCCCCTAATCTACATGCATTTTTTTTAAAAGCACATGATTAGAGCCTGAGGCTCTAAATGGCTTAAAAAAAGGGGTGGGCGCAGAGCACAGCGCCCTGAACCCACCCAGTTATGTGGCCATAGCAAATTAATATTTGGTATTGTCTTCCTAGTTCTTAATACTGTGTATTGCCCCCTTTAACATCAATGATAGCTTGAAGTCTTTTGTGATAATTGTGGATGAGGCTCTTTATCTTCTTAGGTGGTAAATCTGCCCATTCCTCTTGACAAAAATGAATTTATCCTCTTCCATTTATTCTAGCACCTTGTGAAGGGCACACAATTTAGGATGGTTGCACTGACTATTATTTTGTAAGAATTTATAATACTATTTCCCAGTCAGGCAGTGAGCTGTGCTTGCACCATCTAGTGGAAATTTGTGAAAATGCAGCAGAGACATTATTCACATTTGCTTCTACTGTAATGCACCCAGTAGGTGAAGTCACATTCTGCTTAGCTAGTATTCCAGGACAGAATCTGGGTCAGAAGGTTCCTCTTAGAGGACCCATGGCTTCTCCTCTCTGCAAACCAATGCGGCATCAATCTCATTACTTCACACAGCTCTGTATTTTACTCTGTATTGATAAAATGCAGAGTGTGGTGTGTCCTCTGCATTAAGCTCCGCAGAAAACCTGCAGACTGGAGGAAAGCGCTGTCACATGACCTGTTTCCTTTTGTTCCAAGCACAATTTATTTATTATTATTATTATTATTATTATTATTTTTAGTATTATTATTAAGTATTAATATTCTTATGCTATTCATTATAATGAGTTCAATGTCTTGAAGCAAGCGAGGTACAAGCCACATTTACACATTACACAGCAGCGTTTTATTAATGTGTCAGAGGAAGTTTTATCAGAAAAATAGTGGTATTAGTGGTAATAGTGCACAGGGCCGCCATCAGGAATTTTGGGGCCCCTTACACAGCTTGAGGCATGGGCCCCCTGGAGCAGAGTACCGGGGGGGGGGGGGGGTGCTGCCGCCTGAATTTGAGAAGCGGGGGGGCTGCCAAAAATTGAGAAGCGGGGGGGGGGGGGCCTTTACAAGAAAAAGAAGAAATAAAGAAAAATATATCTATAAAATAAATTATAAAAAAAGGGGGACCTCTGGGCCCTTTAATAAAAATAAACCTCTGGGCCCTTTAATAACAAAAAATAAAAATATATATATAAAATAAACATTTATAAAAAATACATAAAAAATGGGGCCCTGGGGACCTTCTGAGCCCTTTAATAAAATATATATATATAAAAAATATATAAATAAATATAAATATATATATATATATATATATATATATATAAAACATTTTTTATAAAAAAAGGGGGGGCCTGGGGACCTCTGGGCCCTTTAACAATTATATATATATATATATATATATATATATATATATATATATAACATTTTTTATTTTTTATAAAAAAAAAAAGGAGGGGGTTGCCATCCGGGGGCCTCCGGACCCCTAAATAAAAAAGAAGGGGGTTGCCATCTGGGCCCCTTACAGGTGTACTGCCTGTACCCCCCTGATGGCGGCCCTGCCTCTGCATTACAGTATCTCACAAAAGTGAGTACACCCCTCACATTTTTTTAAATTGTTTATTCTATCTTTTTATGTGACAACACTGAAGAAATTACACTTTGTTACAATGTAAAGTAGTGAGTGTACAGCTTGTATAAGTGCCGGTTCAAACTACCGCTACTTGGGATCCGACTTGTGTCGGCCAAAGTCGTGCGACATGAGAAATTCAATTGAAGTGAATGAGCGCCGTCTTGATGCACATTACTGAAGTCGCTCCGACTTTAGAAAAGGTTCTTGTACTACTTCAAGGCGACTTGTACTCATTTTAATAGAAGTCGCCACCAAAGTCGGATCAGTGTCTTAACTGAAGCAACTTTACCGGAAGAGAAAATAGTTTTCTCAGGCAACCCCCTCCCTCCCACAGAGCTGATTATTGTTTGTTTGGCCACTGGCAAAGTTGCCTGTCCTGGAGGTGACTTGAAGTTGCCTCGAAGTTGCCTTTAAGTTGCCTCAAGTTGCCTCGTAAAGTCACACCAAGAGTCGTGTTGCCCCTGTGTGAACCGACACTTACAGTGTAAATTTGCTGTCCCCTCAAAATAACTCGACACACAGCCATTAATGTCTAAACCGCTGGCAACAAAAGTGAGTATACCCCTAAGTGAAAATGTCCAAATTGGGCCCAAAGTGTCATTATGTTGTGTGGCCACCATTATTTTCCAGTACTGCCTTAACCCTCTTGGGCATGGAGGTCACCAGAGCTTCACAGGTTGCCACTGCAGTCCTCTTCCCCTCCTCCATGATGACATCACAGAGCTGGAGGATGTTGGAGACCTTGCGCTCCTCCACATTCTGTTTGAGGATGTCCCACAGATGATCAATAGGGTTTAGGTCTGGAGACATGCTTGGCCAGTCCATCACCTTCACCCTCAGATTCTTTAGCAAGGCAGCGGTCATCTTGGAGGTGTGTTTGGGGTCGTTATCATGTTGGAATACTGCCCTGCGGCCCAGTCTCTGAAGGGAGGAGATCATGCTCTGCTTCAGTATGTCACAGTACATGTTGGCATTCATGGTTCCCTCAATGATCTGTAGCTCCCCAGTGCCTCTGCAGCAATGCTGGCAGCATTCATACATCTATTTCCCAAAGACAACCTCTGGATATGACACTAAGCATGTGCACTCAACTTCTTTGGTTGACCATGGCGAGGCCTGTTCTGAGTGGAACCTGTCCTGTTAAACCGCTGTATGGACTTGGCCACCAAGTTTGCAAAAAAAAACACCTGAAGGACTTCAAGATGGTGAGAAATAAGATTCTCTGGTCTGATGAGACCAAGATGGAACTTGTTGGCCTTAATTCTAAGCGGTATGTGTGGAGAAAACCATGCGCTGCTCATCACCTGTCCAATACAGTCCCAACAGTGAAGCATGGTGGTGGCAGCATCATGCTGTGGGGGTGTTTTTCAGTTGCAGGGACGGGACGACTGGTTGCAATCGAGGGAAAGATGAATGCGGCCAAGTACAGGGATATCCTGGACGAAAACCTTCTCCAGAGTGCTCAGGACCTCAGACTGGGCCGAAGATTTACCTTCCAACAAGACAATGACCCCAAGCACACAGCTAAAATAACGAAGGAGGGGCTTCACAACAACTCCGTGTTCTTGAATGGCCCAGCCAGAGCCCTGACTTAAACCCAATTGAGCATCTCTGGAGAGACCTAAAAATGGCCGTCCACCAACATTTACCATCCAACCTGACAGAACTGGAGAGGATCTGCAAAGAGGAATGGCAGAGGATCCCCAAATCCAGGTGTGAAAAACTTGTTGCATCTTTCCCAAAAAGACTCATGGCTGTATTAGGGTGCCTGTAAAGAGTCTGAATACTTAGGACCATGTGATAATTCAGTTTTTCTTTAATAAATCTGCAAAAATATCAACAATTCTGTGTTTTTCTGTCACTATGGGGTGCTGTGTGTACATTACTGAGGAATAAAAATGAACTTAAAAGATTTCAGCAAATGGCTACAATATAACAAAGAGTTAAAAATGTAAGGGGGTCTGAATACTTTCCGTACCCACTGTATATATATATATATATATATATATATATATATATATATATATAAAAAAACCTAGAGAATGAAATGGTTCTAAGTAATTTTCTACCAAAGAAAAGGTGATTTCTACATGTAAACAAAAAATTTCAGAAAAGGCCTGGTCTAAGGCTCCATTCACACCTAGGCGTTTTAACGCCTGAAGCCCGACGCTATTGCAGCCTGCAATACGCTGGAGGGGTGATTTAACATTGTCGGCTATGGAGATGGTTCACATCTCCACGCCGAATGCCGAAACGCAGTACGCCTGAAGTTCAAACCAAGTCCCGGACCCTTTTTTTCAGGCAGGTTTCGGCGTTCGGCATAGCCGACAATGTTAATCACCCCTCCGGCATATGTTAGGCTTAAAAAACGACGCGTTTTGTCGCTGCAAATCGCGGGACAAAACACCACAATTTGTCGCGGCAAATCGTGGTACAATACGCCGCGTTCAGGTGTGAATGCAGCCTTAAAGTGGATATGGATGTTTTCTGTTTATTTTTTTATATTGGGTAAACTACCTGACTAATTATGTACATATGTCATTGACTGGTGACATGGCACAAGTGCTGAATGCCAATAAGTGTTGGTCAGGACAGGGTGTGACTGGAGAAATTGCCAGAGGTTAACCGCACTAAAATGTAATATGTATTTACTAATAGGGAAGTAAAAGTTCCCAGGGAAAAGAATATGGATTATTCAAGGGGAATTTTTTATTTATTTTTGTATTGCAAACCTTGGATTGTGAGCATAATTTATTCCAGAAACATGCTTGTAATCCAAAGCACTTGTATATCAAAGCAAATTTCCCCATAGGAAATAATGGAAACTCAAATGATTCGTTTCACAACCATTTATTCATAAATCTTTCAGTTTATAGTCCATATAAAAAGATTATAGCAATGTGATCGGTTGTGTAACCATAAAATGCCCATCTACAAATGGAAGCCTCCACAAGGGGATTAGAAGCAAAATCCAGCAGGAGCTCCAGAGTATAAAAGAGAAGAGAGGCGCCTCTAAGTGTAGCAATAAGTTGCTAAATGTTGTACCTTTATTAAATGTAACCTTAATGCTACACTCAGAGGCGCCTCTCATCTCTTTTATACTCAGTTGTGACATGACGCTGCTCTTATATCAAGACATCGCTTGTATATCAAGTCATAACTTAATAAAAAATGTAGCTTGTCTTGCAAAACGCTCTCAAACCAAGTTACAGTCTCAACCCAAGGTTTTACTGTATGTATCTTAAGGTGTTTTTGTACCCTTAACCTCAATCATTTTTTATTTCATGCACTGCATATACATTTTATAACCATCATTTACAACAGGGGTGCCCAACCAGTGGCCCGCAGAGCCCTCTGATGTGGCCCGCGAACTCCTGCTCTGGAATGGCTGGTTGGCAAGCCCAGATTGCAGGTTGCCGACCTGCCATCAGAGAGCATGAGTGTTGTAAATGAAACCGGCGGTAGAGGAAGCAAGTGACTTTTCAGATAAGGTGACCACGTGTCCCGGATTTTGCAGGTCTGTCCCGGGCACATTCATTCCAGGACAATACAGTGTCCCAGAATGAAACTGACACAGCCACCCTCCCCCCCCCCCCCCCCCGGGCCAATCTGATGCTTTACTCACTGACAGTACTTGTCCTGGCCGGGAATGCCTGGAGGAGCACAATCCCCACCCCCTGCTTGTGATTGGAGAAATCATAAATCCCGCCTCTTGTGTCCAATCACTGTGCTGTGATTCGTTACAGCACAAGCTGATTTTTAGGAAGGGAGGGTGTCCCCGAATGGTAGTTTGCAAAATGTGGTCACCCTATTTTAAGAAAGTGCACCACTCCTGCCGGATATAATAGATGTCAAGCCTGTACTGGCCATAGGGCAGACCGGGCATTTCCCCGGTAGGCCGGGGGGGGGGTCCGGGCCGCCCGCCTGGCTGTGACATGCACAGCCGCAGGTTCGGATATGCAGGGCCGGCCGCCGCCACCGCCACCACGGGTTCCGACATGCAGGGCCCGCCACTGATGTTCTGCGCTGCATGCAGGGACATCCAGGGCCGACCGCTAGTGGTGGTGGGAGGAGGAGGCATTCTCCGCCTACTAATCCCATCCATGGAATCATAGGCCGCCGTTTCGTGCATGCGCCCCGCAGCCGACGGGCGCCTGGCAACCAGGATGCCAGGAGAGGAGAAGGGAGGAGAGAAGCCAAGGAGCCGAGAAAGAGGTCGCTATGGGGAGGTGGTGCCGCTCGCCAGTAAACACAAGCGGCTGCGCTGTGACAAGGGGAAGGCGAGCATATCTCCCCCGCTCGCCCCCCTTCTCCTGTCAGCAGAGCGCGGCTCTCATCTAGTTGCCAAATTGCTATTGTCCCCATTGGCCTCAGTGCAGGGCCAATAAGAAGAGGCTAGCTGTGCATCATGGGACATATAGTACTGGAGGATTTGTAGGCCCCATTGCTGTCCACAGGCAGCAGACTTCAGCCCCCAGCATGCACTCTGCTGGGGGAAAGAGTGAGAGCCTGGAACACAGAAAGAGGCTGAGTGACTACTAAAAGAAAAAGAGAGGACTGTGCTGGAGGAAGCCAGAAAGAGAGCCACGCTGTATCCACACCACAAGAGAGAGCCACGCTGTACCCGCACCACCAGAGAGAGCCACGCTGTACCCGCACCACCAGAGAGCCATGCTGTACTCACACCACCAGAGAGAGAGAGCCACGCTGTACCCGCACCACCAGAGAGAGCCACGCTGTACCCGCACCACCAAAAAGAGCCACGCTGTACCCGCACCACCAGAAAGAGCCACGCTGTACCCTGACCACCAGAGAGCCACGCTGTACCCGCACCACCAGAGAGAGCGCCACGCTGTACTCGCAACACCAGAGAGAGAGAGCCATGCTGTACCCATATCACCAGAGAGTCACACTGTACCCACACCACCAGAGAGAGAGCCACGCTGTACTCGCACCACCAGAGAGAGCGCCATGCTGTACTCGCACCACCAGAGAGAGAGAGCCACGCTGTACCCGCACCACCGGAGAGAGCCACGCTGTACCCGTACCACCGGAGAGAGCCACGCTTTACCCACACCACCGGAGAGAGGGCGCGCCATGCTGTCCAGCTCCACCGAAGAGAGAGCAGGTTAGTGTCACTGGGCAGTGTGGGCACAATTAGAGACAGAGTACTATCATTGTATGGCCACAATAGGATTGGGACATTGTAATATAAAGGGGACTGCACTGTAATCATTGCAGTGCCCCTTTACAGTGCAGTCCCCTTTTTATTACAGTGTCCCTGCAAATTACAGGTGGAGGACTGATACAGCCGCCCCCGCGAATGTCTACCAACGAGCACCCCCCCCCCCCCCGAGTCCCTCTGGAAAAGTTGGCTGCTCAGTCTAAAATGCCTTTCCTGGGCCTATTTTTTGTCCCAGTCCGGGCCTGGTAGACGTCTATGGCAAAGTGCAGCTAACTGGCGGGAAAACCACAGGTACACTGCGCCGCAACAGACCGCAGACCATTAGTGTAAAAGCAGCCTTAGGCCCCTTTAACAGGATCGGTCGGACCCAATCGGACCCTCCATTCACCTCTATGGCACGACAGATGTAAACTGACTTTTGTCCGTTTACACCTGCCTACCTCCAATCCAATCTGCTAAAAAAAAAACAGAAGTGGATCTGCCCCCTGATTGGATTGGAGGGCCCAAGTAGTAGAGTAGATTGGGCTGTGTCTGTGTCTGCTTTGCATATGCAGACTGGACACAAACCTGCCATCTGCCCACTCCGCTCATTGTGGCCCGCGACTGGTTAATAAGTCACTTAAGTGGCCCTCGGCCTTCAAAAGGTTGAGCAATATGGTAGGTTTCCCCCTAGTGGCCATGCAAGTAAAATAACCTTTTTTTTTTTTTTAATGACTGCTGGAAGATAACCTGGATTTCTATAGAGAATGTTTTTTCAATGAATTTTTGTTATTGGCAGAGACGTGTTCATAGAGTGCACTGCAATAAGTGGAGCAGTATAGCACAGCCACTGTGCTGCACAATATATAGGGCATGGACTGCGGGACTGGGCGTTCCTATTTAATTGACAGGCTTCCGACCGTCGCATACAGCGCGTCACGAGTTGCCGAAAGAAGCGGAACGTCGGTGCGGCTCTATACGGCGCCTGCGCACCGACGTTCGGCTACTTTTGGCAACTCGTGACTCGCTGTATGCGACGGTCAATGTCAATCAAATAGGAACGCCCAGTCCCGCAGTCCATACCCGGAAGCGGCAGAGAACATCTCTCTCTAAAAAGGTAAGTACTGCATTGATTTTAAAAAAAACCACCCGATTGTGCTTCCCACAATTAACCTCAATCTAATGTTAAAAATTTGTTTTTTGGGTGAACCCCCGCTTTAAGCATACAGAATAAAATACACTTGTTGTTGGGACAAACAGGAGCATATTTTGCCTTTTGATGTGCATTACAGAAAATGTGTGCTATGATTCTCACATTTACACGCACATGGACATATTTTAAAAAAATACGCAAGTGCCAATGGTTACATGCGTATGTATAGCCGCGCACAGCGTTTTCTGCAATGCATTTCAATGGGCAAAAGTACGCTTTAGCTGTGACTTTCGGGTGCAAGAAATGTTCAGGAGCCCGTATAAAGTATATATATGAAAGTGTATCTAAACCAAAGAACAAAAATTTAATATATTGCAGCTTACTAGATCTTGCATACGGTGGCTGCCCTGGTTTCATAAATATATTTTCTGCAAGCACTTAAAAAAAAAAAGTGATCCTGTCAGAAATGCAATGTTTTTGTAACTTTCATGGTTAGTAAGGTTGAAAAAAGACACAAGTCCATCTGGTTCAACCATAAACATAAATAAAATAAAAAATATCGTACAATCCCATATACTCAATTCTATACCCACAGTTGATCCAGAGAAAGGAACTTGGTGTGCACAGAACTCATATCTTCCTCCGCACTGCAAGGGCCCACAAAGTCTAGGGGGTAGAATGAGGAGCAATCTTACTTCTAACCCCCACTCTGGCATTCTCTTCTCCTCGAAGCTCTAGTCTGTGGACGTTTCCTTGGTGTCATCACATACAATGAAGAGCTATTAACCCTGTGTTGTATGGGGAGGGGGCAAGCATGCAACCGCAGCCATGAGAAAACTTGGAAAAGATGTTGCAGTGACCCAGTCACACCACTGGAGGGAGCCTGCTGGACCCTGATAAACTTAGGCAGCCCCTGACCTTTTATATGTCTTGAATTCCCCAACAATGAAGCCTCTTTGCCATAATCTATGACCTTGTCCACCTAGAAGTTTTCTGTGTTTCTGTCCACCTATGTGTGTCCCGGTTCCTCCTCCTGTTATATTTTCCATAAAAAAAAAATAAAAAACATAAATCCAGCAGGGATGGTGTGAGCAGGGCCGGGACAAGGGGTGGACAAGAGGGGAACCTGCCCTGGGCACAGTGGTTTACTGTAGGGATGGGGGTGCCTTCCTTATGTTACAAGGCTGATAGAATGAGTGGCAGCGGCAGTGATTTGGATAAAGGAGTGACTGCTGGGCGTAAGATCCACTAAGCATGCACATCATGCAGTTTGGCATATTTGCCCTGGGCACTGGATGACCTTGTCCTAGCACTGGGTGTGAGCTTGTCATAATGGTATCAAAGGTGTACAGACCTTACTACTACATGTAGACGTAAAGGGGTTGTAAAGCCTCATGGTGAAAAAACTTCTTCTAGTGACTGGCCCCCCAGCCCACCATTTTACTCACCTAAGCTTTTTAATTTTCAACGGCGGCGATGTGCTCTTCCTCTGCCCGGGTTTTCTCGACTCTTGATTGGATAGATTGATAGCAGCGCAGCCATTGGCTTCCGCTGCTGTCAATCAAATCCAATGACGCGGGCACCGGGGGGCGGGGCCGAGTCCTACATTCTGCGTCTATGGACGCCGAATGCTGGACTCAGGAGCCTGCCCGCAAGGCAGCCCACCCGGACAGCGTTTCTCCTAGGGGTTATACGATTTGGCAAGGGGCCGCGAGAGCTGCAGAGGTTCCCCAGAAATCGAGGATGGGGCCACTCTGTGCAAAACGAGCTGCACAGTGGAGGTAAGTATGACATGTTTGTTATTTAAGAAAAAATTTAAACGTAGCTTTACAATCACTTTAAGGTGGGAAACCATAGTAAAGGTGCCCAAGGTGGGAACCCATAGTAAAGGTGCCCAAGGTGGGAACCCATAGTAAAGGTGCCCAAGGTGGGAAGCCATAGTAAAGGTGCCCAAGGTGGGAACCCATAGTGAAGGTGCCCAAGGTGGGAACCCATAGTGAGGTTGCCCAAGGTGGGAACCCATAGTGAGGTTGCCCAAGGTGGGAACCCATAGTAAAGGTGCCCAAGGTGGGAACCCATAGTAAAGGTGCCCAAGGTGGGAACCCATAGTAAAGGTGCCCAAGGTGGGAACCCATAGTAAAGGTGCCCAAGGTGGGAACCCATAGTAAAGGTGCCCAAGGTGGGAACCCATAGTGAAGGTGCCCAAGGTGGGAACTCATAGTGAAGGTGCCCAAGGTGGGAACCCATAGTGAAGGTGCCCAAGGTGGGAACCCATAGTAAAGGTGCCCAAGGTGGGAACCCATAGTAAAGGTGCCCAAGGTGGGAACCCATAGTAAAGGTGCCCAAGGTGGGAACCCATAGTAAAGGTGCCCAAGGTGGGAACCCATAGTAAAGGTGCCCAAGGTGGGAACCCATAGTAAAGGTGCACAAGGTGGGAACCTATAGCAAAGGTACGTAAGGTGGAAACCCATAGTAAAGGTATGGAAAGTGGAGAAGACGGGAAGATGGCTAGACTTCTAAGTTTGACTTCTATTGTTTCACTATTCTTTGTACTGGAGACATGGAATGTGGAGGCGATGAAGCTGCTATGCAGTTTTAAGTGTATCATTTTTTTAAAGTGAAGACTGTAAAGCCCTGTACACACGATTGGATATCTGATGGAATCTAATCCGATGGATTCGTTGGATATCCGATGAAGCTGACTTTCATCAGTCTTGCCTACACACCATCAGTCAAAAATCCGACCGTGTCCAACGCGGTGACGTAAAACACTTACGACGTGCTGAGAAAAATGAAGTTCAATGCTTCCGAGCATGCGTCGACTTGATTCTGAGCATGCATGGATTTTTGACCGATGGACTTCCACACAGACGATCGTTTTTTTTTCTCCATAGGAAAAATTTAAAACATGTTCTATTTTTTTCACCGATGGAAAACAAACCGATGGGGCCCACACACAATCAGTTTGTCCGATTCTAGGAAGAAGAGGGGAGCTGCTCTTGGCCAGCTTGGTGGGAACTGGCGGTGAATCAGGGCTGCCAACACACATACACATGCTTATACACTCACATAGCAGTTCCACTACTGCTGCATAAGGAGTCTCATTTCTCCTTCTGCATTATTTGTAAAGTGGAAAAATTAAAAGAACAAAAGGTGGGCTACCTTGGCTTGAGCTTTGCATGTACACCAGCCCAGAAATTGAGTTGCAGATATCTCCATGGAGTCTCTGACGACCTTATGCAGCAGTTCCCATCCCATTTTGCCATGCCACATTGCATCACGGCCGCAGCTTATTTACACACCTCTCTGCTGCATTTGCAGCCTGATGGGAAGTGGTTGAGGGGATGTGACTCAACCACATGTTTTTACCTCCCCTCAACCACAAGTGTAAGCATCACAGGGCCCTATACAACCTACCCAACAGGGCCCCCTATTCCTTAAATATATAAAATACCATGCCTGTGATGCTATGCTTTGCACAGTTTACTATGCTTCAGTGATGAATGGACACAGGGGTGATCAGTACTGATGGCTCATTGTGTTGAATAAATATTGACATATATTGAAATATTTATTATGCCCCCCCCCCCCCCCACTCTCCATCCTGAAACAATTTCCCCTGTGTGTTCTTGGCAGCTGCCAGCGGGTGAGGAGGAGAAGGAAGTCGGAGGTGCTGCGCGGAAATGGGGACACACAGGGGGGCCCGACAGCAGGTGGAAGGGGGCACAGATACAAGAAAAAATCCCCTTGCAGCAGGGTCAATGAGAGTCACAAATCGGCACAGCCAGCCCTCCTGCTTGACAGGTGCCTGGACCCCCCAATTGAACTGATGGGGCCCAGGCCTTGTATAGGAGGGCCAGCTTTACTGCCTTATTAGCACCACCGAGTGTAAGGCTGGCCATAGGGGATTCATTTTTTATTGATCAGCCACAGGACTGATGGAAAAAAAGAATGGATTCCCCATCCATGCACATGAGGTTGATGGGGAAATCCTTCCTGCTCTGCTATTGTATTCTGACAGCGGGGTCTCCTCCGCAGTCAGAATAAACAGTTTAGCAGAGCAACCATTTGGCTACAGACATTGATTGAACAAAAACTTTTCAACATCCTCATCCTCAAAAGTCATTGGATTGACTTCTGTTGAGCGGGAACCGCCATAGATAGATTGAAAGTTGATCGTTCCATGCCGAACTGGCCAAATTTCAATCTATCTGTATCACCCTGATAGTAGGCAGGGTTTCTAAGAAATTTAGCTTGCTAGGTGGTAACTAGCCTGGCTGATTGATAGGGAATTCACTGGCTTTTCCCAAACTCTGGATTTGATGCACTTCCCTCTTCTGTCACTAGGTGGCATTGTTGCCTGTGGCATTAGAATGACAAGGGCATAGTGAATTCAGATTAGGAGTGGATGGGTTGTCTAAGCCAATTGGCTGGAATTTCTTTGGTCCCTTGGCCTGCTGGTAGAGCCTATTTGAGTCAAGTGATCGGGGTTCAGTGTCACCTGAACAGCTGTTTTGGGTGGACGTGTGTTACAAAGCTTTGGGTTGCTAGGCCAGAAGCCTGAGGCGTCTCCCAGGAGCACCTGGCTGCTAGGCGGTTTGAGGCCTATCCAGGTTTGAGAGAAGCAGTGCGGGGTTGGGGCTTTAGTCTGGAAGCTCAACCAAGTTGCAGAGGTTCTACCGGAGGGGGAACTGGATTGTTGCCAGCGGTAAGGGAGAAACAGCTGCCATAAGAGACGACCACCCCTATTGCCAAGGGCAAGTGATGATCAAGGCCAGAGATAAAGGGAGGAATAGTCACCAGCAAGGCAAACCATTCGTGTTATCAGAGGCCAGTGTATGATGGGAGTCTGAAGAAGTACCAGAGCAGCCTTTTCACCAGCCGGGGATGGTGAAGAAGTGGGAAAGCTTCAGCAAAGTGCCAAGTCAGGTACCCAGCGGGTTAACAGGGGTGACACTTGAGGCAAATACAGCGTGTTTGCTATGGAAGAGCTCAGGGGATCCGGTGACAACTGGGATCTTGAAGTCTAGGGAGAGACCAGGAGCTCAGTGAGTGAAGATCTACAGCAGTGGCGGTTCGTCAATAAAGGGCGCTGGAGCGCCGCCCCCTCTGGCTCCCGCACACACCACTGACTAATAACATTGATTCATGCATTGCATGAATCGATGTTATGGTCACCGCTGGTCTATTCAGATGGCCGGACATGAGCGCCGACCACCTGAATAACGGCAGCTGGTTGGCTGTACCGAAGTGCCTATCAGAGCCAGCGGCTCTGATAGGCTTTCCAAGTACAACCTTCAGCTTCCCTGATGCTTATCCAGGGAACGTACCAGGGTGCGTTCCTTGGATAAGACTGACAGGCGTCTCAGCCAATCAGGTTGACGGGTTCTGGCTATCGGTAACCTGATTGGCTGAAGCGTCATCGAGGGCGGGAGAAGACATCGAGGGACGTGGATGGCTGACTCCAGTAAAAGTAAGTGCCGGGTGGGGGGGGGGGGGAATTTTACAGGGCAGAGCGGCGACTAAGGGCACAGTAACATCAATGGGCACAGTAACATCAATGGGCACAGTGGCGACAATGGGCACAGTGGGGACAATTGGCACAGCGGCATGAATGGGCACAGTGGCGACTATTAAAGGGCACAGTCACAGTGAGATCAATGGGCACAGTGGCGACAATTAAAGGGCACAGTGGTGACAATTGGCACAGTGGCGACAATTGATGGCACAGTGGCTGCGTTTGATGGCATGGTGCAGTGGCTGCGTTTGATGGCATGGCACAGTGGCTGCGTTTGATGGCATGGCACAGTAGTGACAATTGATGGCACAGTGGCTGCGTTTGATGGCATGGCACAGTGGCTGCGTTTGATGGCATGGCACAGTGACTGCGTTTGATGGCATGGCACAGTGGTGCAAATTGATGGCACAGTGGCTGCGTTTGATGGCATGGCACAGTGGTGACAATTGATGACATAGTGGCTGCGTTTGATGGCATAGCATAGTGACTTAATTTGATGGCATGGCACAGTGGTGCAAATTGATGGCACAGTGGCTGCGTTTGATGGCATGGAACAGTGGTGACAATTGATGGCACAGTGGCTGCGTTTGATGGCATGGCACAGTGACTGCATTTGATGGCATGGCACAGTGGTGACAATTGATGGCACAGTGGCTGCATTTGATGGGCACAGTGAGGCTGCAATTTTCTTTTTTCGTTTGCGCCCCCCCCAATGTAAGAGATGTAAGAGAAGAGCTATAACGGGTTACTGTGAGTTACGTGTACAAATCTCTATTGACTGTTAAAAGTTCAGTTGCCACAGCTTAAAGGCCCTCTACCTGTCTGCCTATTATTTGTCTTGGAGTCTTCCAATTACTACTGCATCTGCCTAAGAGTGTCCTGGCCCTAACCCTCTCTCCCCCAGTTCTGTTAAGAGACAATAAATCTGTTTTTCTTGCATTCAAAAAGTGACTGGCGCCCAATCATTCTATCATGCCTAATAATAACCCACACTACAAGGAAGGATGTCGGCTCTCCCTAACTCTGGAGGTCACCATCAGGCCTCTGGGGGTTGGGGATGCCAATGGCCAACTTAAACAAGGCCTTAATGATTCAGCCCACATGCATCCATCCAAAACTAAAGAGCCAATTCTGGATGGAATGTCCCCTATTAAATGTGATGTGTAGATGTGTAGGTGCACAAATGAGACAATAAATGAAGCCAATGATGCAGTGTGATTTATGAATGTATTGTTTCTGAAAGCAACACAAAATTGTACAGGAGATAGAAACAGACACTGCTGAATACCAGGAAACAGAAGAATCAGACAGAACGGGGCGTGCAGCGAACGTGGACAGAATCAGCAGTGAGTGACCTGGCGATCTTCTTACTCCACGATTACCACTGGAAAAACAGGAAAAATTTAATTAATTGTCAGATTTACAGCATGAAATACAGTCAAAGCAAGTACACCATACATAAACTGTTGCCTTTATTTGAACAAATAAAATTGGCATGGTGTATTTATTTTGTTTAAAGCTTTTTTGGCCATACTTCTCTCGGGGGTGCACTTACATTTGTCCTCCTTTGACCCAGAGTCAGGTAGTGGGGCTATGCCTGCTGTCAGCTGACGTCACAGAGCCACTCCAGGCAGGCTCTGGAATGGTCCTGACAATAATGTTGGGATTCACCCACCTGCCTGATTGACAGATGGCTCTGGCTCTCAGTGCTCAGTTAACGAGCGTTTCGCAATACGAGCACTCAGTGGTGGTGCGTCCATAGAGGGAGCAAAAGCGCCACCCCCTCTCGCTCCTGCACCGCCACTGAAAAAGAATACATAGATTCATGCATTGCAAATTGAAGGAATTCGCTTTGCTAACACTGAATCGGCCTCTCAGCTGATTGACTGAACCGTCAAGTGCTGTGATTGGACGGAAGAAGACATTGAGGAGCGTGCAGGAGACTGCTGCTGAACCGCTCCGAGACAGGTAAGTGCAGGCAATATATGATGGGGCACAGTAGCTTCAATTGATGGGCACACTGGCAGCATCAGATGGGGCACAATAGTGGCAATTGATGGGCACACTGGCAACATCTGATGGGGCACAGTAGGGGAAATTGGTGGGCACACTGGCAGCGTTTGATAGGGCACAGTAGTGGCAATTGATGGGCACACTGGCAGCATCAGATAGGGCACAGTAGTGGCAATTGATGGGCACACTGGCAGCATCTGATGGGGCACAGTAGAGACAATTGATGGGCACACTGGCAACATCTGATGGGGCACAGTAGGGGCAATTGGTGGGCACACTGGCAGCGTTTGATAGGGCACAGTAGCGGCAATTCATGGGCACACTGGCAGCATCAGATAGGGCACAGTAGTGGCAATTCATGGGCACACTGGCAGCATCTGATGGGACACAGTAGAGGCAATTGGTGGGCACACTGGCAGCATCAGATAGGGCACAGTAGTGGCAATTGATGGGCACACTGGCAGCATCTGATGGGACACAGTAGTGGCAATTGATGGGCACACTGGCAGCATCTGATGGGGCACAGTAGCGGCAATTGATGGGCACACTGGCAGCATCAGATGGGGCACAGTAGTGGCAATTGATGGGCACACTGGCAGCATCTGATGAGGCACAGAAGAGGCAATTGGTGGGCACACTGGCAGCATTTGATGGGGCACAGTAGCGGCAATTGATGGGCACACTGGCATCATCTGATGGGGCAGAGTAGCGTCAATTGGTGGGCTCACTGACGGCAATTGATGGGCACAGTGGCTGCCTTTGATGCCACAGTGGCGGCACTTTATGGGTACAGTGGCTGCGTTTGATGCCAATTGATGGGGTTTTTTTTTTCAGTTTGTTTGGGCCCCCCCCCAAAAAAAAATTGGAGCACCAGCGGCCACATATTTTGGAGTCTGGAAATGTGTTTAAATTTATCCAAAATAGCATTTGAGGTCAGGTATTGATGTTGAATGAGAAGATGTGACTTTCAATACGTCTTCCAATTCATCCTAAAGGTGTACAGTAGGCTTAAGGTCAGAGCTCTGTGTAGGCCGCTGACCTTTCCTCCACACCAAACCCATCACACCATGGGCCAGATTCACAGAAGAAATATATCTACTGATACTCCGGCGTATTTTCAAATTTGCCGCGTCATATCTTTAGTTTGAATCCTCAAACCAAGATACGACGGCTTCTGGCTTCGATCCGACAGGCGTACGGCTTCGTACGCCTTCGGATCATAGGTGCAATACTTCGGCGGCCGCTGGGTGGAGTTTGCGTCGTTTTCCGCGTCGGGTATGCTAATTAGCTTTTTCCGGCGATCCACGAAGGTACGCGCGGCCGTTGCATTCTCTTATGTCGTCGCTAGTCGGCTTTTCCCGGCGTATAGTTAAAGCTGCTATTTCTTGGCCTATATTTAGACTGCCCATGTTAAAGTATGGCTGTCGTTCCCGCGTCGAATTTAAATTTTTTACATTTTTTTTGCGTAAGTCATCCGTGAATAGGAAAGGACGTAACTCACGTCGACGTTCAAAAAATTACGTCGGTGCGACGTCATTTCGCGCAAAGCACGGCGGGAAATTTCAAAACGGAGCATGCGCAGTACGTTCCGCGCGGGAACGCGCCTAATTTAAATGATCCACGCCCCATTTGAATTAGGCGGGCTTGCGCTGGAGGGATTTACGCTACGCCGCCGCAACTTTACAGGCAAGTGCTTTGTGAATGAAGCACTTGCCCATAAAACTTGCGGCGGTGTAATGTAAATACGTTACGCCGCCGCAAATGTCTGTGAATCTGGCCCCATATCTTTATGGAGCTGAATTTGTACACAGAGACACAGTCATGAAAGAGAAAAAGAATTTGGGAACACGCAATTGTCTAAAATGTGTTTGTACTGTAGCAAACTCTCACATATGTACACGCCTTATGAACCACAGCAATTTTTGCTTTAACACTGGGTCTCAATGGTGGGATGAATCAGGGTCTGTTTGCCAGCCTTATGTTATTATAACCTTTATTGGATGTATTGATAGTGATGTGGTTTAGGTATAGCGGCCCTTCAGCCTGTGACTACATTACCATTTGTGATGTCTGGGTAGAAGCACCATGCGGCATCGGGGTCACTGGAGTCGAAGCAACAGCCCTTCTTGTAACATTGATCCATGTCAATGCCGGAGTAGCCACAGTTCACTCTCTGTTTGGGCAGGATGGCGCACTGGATGGTCTCTGTTACAGAAGATATATACATTGTAAAGCGGTATAACTTGTATACATGAACTTCATTAAACACTGTTTGAGCCCCCAATTCCATGTATTACAATGATATAAATTGGATCAAATGGGGACCTGCACTTTGCACATAGTGGGCTAGATTCATGTAGCATTTACGGCGGCGTATCTCCAGATACGCCGCTGTAATTTCAAATCTGCGCCGGCGTATCGTTACGCCGATTCTCAAAGGCAGATACGCTCAAAAAATAGGCTTCCTCCGCCGACGTAACTTGAATGCGGCGGCGTATAATTGTGTGCAATATTACGTTGGCCGCTAGGGGGGGCGCTTCCGTTGTTTTTGGCGTAGCATATGCAAATTACCTAGATACGCCGATTCACAAACGTACGTACGGCTGGCGCAATTTATTTACGTTGTTTACGTTAGGCTTTTTCGGCGTAAGGTTGTTCCTGCTATTAGGAGGCGCAGCCAATGTTAAGTATGGACGTCGTTCCCGCTTCGAAATTTTAATTTTTTACATCGTTTGTGTAAGTCGTTCGCGAATAGGGATGGACGTAATTTACGTTCACGTCGAAACCAATACGTCGTTGCGCCGTACTTGGGAGCAATGCACACTGGGATATGTACACGGACGGTGCATGCGATGTCCGTAAAAACGTCAATCACGTCAGGTCTTCATAGATTTACATAAAACACGCCCCCCCTTCCACATTTGAATTACGCGCGCTTACGCCGGCCCCATTTACGCTACGCCGCCGCAAATTATGGAGCAAGTGCTTTGTGAATACTGCACTTGTTCCTGTAAGTTGCGCCAGCGTAGCGTAAATACGATACGCTGCGCCGCCGTAACATTGCGCGTCCCTACCTGAATCTAGCCCAGTCCTTGTACTTTGAGTTTTTTTTTTTTGATAAAGCACAGATAAAACTTTTTTTTTTTCTGTCTGGGGCCCCTTTTGGGAAGATTACTCCTCACTTCCTATGCCCGTGACATCCAGTCAGACACGGATACACAGGGTGTCCCTGAAACAGGAAGTAAATGAGGGTCTGGCAGACAGTATTTTCAAATAGAGAGAGAACAAGAATGGAAGCCGCCATATTTCTCTTAGGAAAGATTATTTTAAGGTGGCTCTTCACTCTTTCGATTCTCTTCCCTCCTCTCCTCTTATCCTTAAAGCGGGGGTTCACCCTATAAACCCCAAAAAAAAAAAAAATTGTTTCTTCTACCATAAAATCAGGCATTGTAGCGCGAGCTACAGTATGCCTGTCCCGATTTTTTTCTCCCCGTACTCACCGTGTACTCGTACATCGAAGATACCGACTCCCCTCGGGGAATGGGCGTGCCTATGGAGACGGAGGATGATTGACGGCCGGCTCTGGCGCGTCACGCTTCTCCGGAAATAGCCAAAATAGGCTTGGCTCTTCACGGCGCCTGCGCATAGCCTGTGCGCAGGCGCCGTGAAGAGCCGAGACCTACTCCGGCTGTCTTCGGGGAGAGTGACGTGCCAGGGCCGGCCGTCAATCATCCTCCCTCTCCATAGGCACGCCCATTCCCCGAGGGGAGTCGGTATCTTCGATGTACGAGTACACGGTGAGTACGGGGATAAAAAAATCGGGACAGGCATACTGTAGCTCACGCTACAATGCCTGTCTCGATGGTAAAATCGTGTCACTGAGGGTGAACCACCGCTTTAAAGGGGTTGTAAAGCTTTGTGTTTTTTCACCTTAATGCATCCTGTGCATTAAGGTGAAAAAACACCTTGCACTGCAGTCACCCCCCCGAGCCCCCGTTCTACTTACCTGACCCCAATCCACTGTGAAGAAAATTTAGAAAACATGACCTGTTGAGAATACTGGAGGTTGGGAACCACTGTATGAAATCCATAAAAATCCAGTAGGGATGGCTCCTCATAATGGGCACAGTAGATGTGCAGACCCAGGAAACCCAGGAGTGATAGAGGAGACTTTAAGGGCTCTTTCACACGGGCGGCCCATTCAGGTCCGCCTGCCAGTCTTTTAGGCGGACCTGAACGGGCGCTCCGTGCTCCTCTATGGAGCCGCGGATGTCAGAGGTGACATGCCCGCTGACATCCGACCCGCTCTGATCCGCCAAAGTGTGACGGAGGAAAAACCTACTTTTCCATCCGTCTGGCGGATCGGAGGAACACTGACAGACGTTCCGTGTTCATCCGATCCCCCCATAGGGGAGAGCGGAGAAAAGACAGGGCGGTCCCTGCACAGTGTGCGGGGACCGCCCTGTCATCCGCCGGCTCAGTGGGGATCCACGGAGCGATCCCCGCTGAGCAAGCGGAGGTTCACTTATCTTATCATTACTGATCCGCCCCGTGTGAAAGGGGCCTAACTCTCCAGAATCTACAAAATATTGAGACCTTTATTCTGGTTAGGCTGAATTCTCTGCACATGTTTGAGTAAATAATTATTTTAGTGATTTTTTATTTTTTTTTACAACAAACTAAAAATAATTCAGCAGAACAACCAACCTCTCTTAACTTCGGGTTTGAAGCACCAGGGTACACCAGATACACTGCTGTCGAAGCAACATCCGCTTTTCATGCACTCATCAGGGCTGACGCCGGGGTCTCCGCAATTTTTTCTCGTATGGGGACTTACAGCATTGCAGTCATGTTCCACTAAAGTGAAAAAGAAAAAGCATTAACTACATCACAGTTAACTGGAATCATATTTTTTTATATTTTTTTTGCCTGAGCCGGATCTAAGCTTTTTAATACAGTATAGAATAACTGGTCTCAATTGGCATAAGTATGCGTAAGCACATACCGTGTACTGTAGATATAATATATATATATATATATATATATATATATATATATATATATATATATATATATATATATCTATTATATATACTAAATATATATATATATATATATATATATATATATATATACACAGTACCGTACTTATCGGTCTGTTGCGCGCACCGGTGTATAGCGCGCACCCCTGATCTGGACGTGAAATTCCTGAAAAAAAATGTTTTATTACTTACAGTTCTGGTGTCTTGCCCGGCGTCCATCGGTGGCCTTGTCCGGTCCGGCGTCCGTCTGCGGCCTTCGTGGTGTCCTCCCCGCATGTTCCGCGCTGTCTCTGAGCCGATCCCCGCTTCCCGCGCTGTGTTTAAAAGCCGCCACCGACATATACCGAGCGCAGTACACTCGGGCACGCTCGGCTCCTCTCGGCTTCTCTCGCATAACCGCGAGGGGAGCCGAGCATGGCCGAGTGTACCCGAGTGTTCTGCGCTCCGTATATGTCGACAGACGCGTTCAAACACAGCGCGGGAAGCGAGTATCGGCGTATATCGCGCACCCACGATTTTGCCCTGATTTTAAGGGCAAAAAAGTGCATGGTATACGCTGATAAATACGGTATATATATATCTATATATAGATGTGTGTGTGTGGTATATATATATATATATATATATATATATATATATATATATCAGCCATAACATTATAGTCACCCACCAAATATTGACTAGGCCAACCTTTTGCAGCCAAAACAGCCCTGACCCAATCGAGGCGGAGGCATGGACTCCACTAGACCTCTAAAGCTATGCTGTGGTATGCGGCACCAAGCTGTCAGTGGCAGATCCTTTAAGTCCTGTGGGTTACATGGTGGGGCCTCTATGAATCCGACAATTTTTTTCCAGGACATCCCACAGATGCTCAATAGATTTAGATCTGGAGAATTTGGAGGCTGAGTAAAGACCTCAAACTCATTGTTGTGTTCCCCAAACCATTCAATGGTGTTTATTAAGGAGTTTTCAAGTTTACAAAATTATACGTTACATTCACAAAATTTGTTGAACAATATGACAGTAACCCTGCCGGGGCAGCATATTGTGGCCCAAGTAGCTAAAATAAACAGAATAAGGCACAATCTCTGGGACAGGCCCAGCAATAAACAAACAAACTTAGCAATTTCAAACATGTGTCCTCTGGGGTCAAGTATCCCCCGGGATAAACGTCACTCCCGCATGGGCCCCCTCGACGCTAGGGCCCCCCCCACCCAAATGAGTAGGGGAAGGGAGCCCGCCCCCCCAAACCATTCTTGAACCATTTTTAAAGTGTGGCAGGGAGCATTATCCTGCTGAAAAGAAGCCACTGCCATCGGGGAATGCCGTTCAAATGAAGGGTGTACTTAGTCACTGACAATGTTTAGATAGATGGTACGTGTCAAGTAACATTCACATCAATGGCATGACCCAAGGTTTCCCAGCATCACCACTGCTCCGTGGTCCAGTCCTAGTACTCACATCCCCTTATGGCTGTGGACACGGGTAAGTATGGGCACCCTGAACAGTCTTTGGCTATGCAGCTCTATACACAACAAATGACGATGCTCTGTGTGTTCTGACACCTTTCTATCGGAGTATGTTCACTTGCTGCACAATATCCTAATATATCCCACCCACACAGTAATCAATATTATTCACTTTACCTGTCAGTAGTCATATTGTTATGGTTGATTTTATATATATATATGTAGCGCCTGGTTACTTCCAAGTACCGGTGCTAGTTACATTTAGAGGGGGATCAGAGTGTTAACTGACTCTGATCCAGTTAACCTCCCTGGCGGTATGATTCTGTCTGGAATTACGTACCAAAAGCGGTACAATTATTTTGCAAGGAAATTTGGCGTTTTATACTGTAGGCCTGTAATTTTTAGAAATAACTCACTTAAATCTGACCAAGCAAGAGTCTTGTAGGCATCCCGGGTATGATTTTTTTTTTAAAACAAAATTATAAATTATAATATAATAAATAATTATAAATAATTATAACAAATAATAATATAATTATAATAAAAATTATTCAATAATGTAATCAACTCAAAATCACTGAAATGTGCTCAGTTGCAGAATTGTCGCTGTCATTATTTTATTTTTTTATGACGAATTTCCCCACAAATCGCTATCGCACATTTCTGCAAGTGATTATAATTTATTATCGCTGTTTTCTAGCTGCTCTAAAACCATTTTTGACATAAAGGGACACTTTTGGACAATCTACAGTTTTTAGGCAGAAAGAACATTTTTTATTATATAAAAGTACATGTAGGGTACTGGGGAGACCACTAGGGACAGGGGGGGGGGTGTATTTTTTACATACAGTACTGTAATCTATAAGATTACAGTATACTGTATGTAAAGTGTTTGTTTACTTTTTTAAATTTGACGCCGTTCTCCGCTCCCGTGCGTCGTAACGTCGCAGGGAACGGAGATCGGCGGCACACGGGGAGACTGTGAATCGAGCGAGGAGGTCCCGCTCGCTCACACAGCTGGGTGGCATCGCTGGATCCAGGGACAAGGTGAGTAACTTGCCTGTGGATCCAGCAAAAGGTAAGCCGCGCCGCTGCACGTCCACCCTGAGCGTGACTCGGGGATACCGATCCTAACATTGAAAACCAACCCCGAGTCACGCTCGGGTTTACCGCCAGGGAGGTTAATCTGTTCAAATTTGGGTCTCTGTCTCAGCTTGGCTGTGTTGTTGGCTCATTCTATTGCTTCTGGGGTGCTGTTCCCACCCCAGCACGATAGGTGGCAGCAGTGGAGTCAAGGTTTGGGTGCTCTTTACTAGCAGCCAATCAGGAGTTTCCTCGCTGGGCATGCTGGGGGAGGGTATTTATGGGACAGACGCCATTGGTCTGGGTTCTTCTTCGAGTGTGGCACCCACCTTTAGAGTGACTGCATCACAGCGCCCCAGCGAAATGGCCTTCCAGGCCAGGGTGCGCGTGCCACGCGGTATTCCTGGTTCCGGGACGATGTTGGTCCAGAACATTTGAGCTGTGGCGGGGAGCCCAGTAGTCGACTGGGTTTCTGAATCCTAAAGATCCCAAGCGAGGAAGCTGTTCGGTGGGGAGTCCATCTGAGGAGAGCCAATGAGAGGCTGGCGATCCAATAGGGTCTTGACAAACCACCGGGGATCAAGGTAACCGGACACTGAGAGGCTGGTCACCTATCAGTCGGTAACCTGTAAGCTATTTAAAGGAGATCCATGGTTAATTCTATTAAGGAGAATCACCTCCGTTATCTCAATCCTAAGGGGGGTCTGTGGCAGAGACTTTTCCTCTAAGTTCCGAGTGATACTTTGGGAGAGGCCTGTCCGGGTACACTAAGTCCACTCAGGCAGGAGTGGCGCAAGAAGTGTTACATGTGGGAGCAGGACTGTTTCCCTATTATTACGCCTGAATCTGCTGTTCTACTGTTTTTACCCGGCTGGGTAATAAAGAGCACAGAAAAGACACCTGTGGTGGACATTCCGTTACTGCTGCTTTCACCACACACCCTTATGGCCCGTACACACGATCCGAATATCGTACGACGGATCGTACGACTTTTTTCGCTTAATAGTCGCAAGTAAAATGAAATAGGTTATTAAAGTCACGAAAATTCTCGTACGACCGAAAAAAATAATCGGAAGTGATGTCATGTGTTGTAATGTATTTGTATTGTATTGTCGGACGACAACTGTACTGACTAAACGAAAATCGTACGATCTTACATCGTACGAGGAAAATTTTCGTGCATGTCCGATCGAAAAATATCGGATGAACGGTCGTGATCGGCTCTCGAACGTAGTGTACACACGATCAGAAAATCGTACGATTCTTCATCGGACGATCATTTTCGTCCGATATTCGGATCGTGTGTACGGGCCATTAGAGGGCGGAGGAGCCATGAGGTAACATGCCACCCAAAACAAACCAGCAGCTCCTTCAGGGGTAGTGCGACATATATATATATATATATATATATATATATATATATATATATATATATATATAGTTAGTTAGTTAGTTAGTGCTGTGAAAAAGTATTTGCCCCCTTCCTGATTTTTTATTGCATATTTCTCACACTTAACCGCTTAAGGACCGCCTCCTGCACATATACATCGGCAGAATGGCACGGCTGACCGCGGAACCGATCGACCGTGGAGTCCTGCGATCGGTCCCCGGAGCTGAAAAACGGGGAGAGCTGTGTGTAAACACAGCTTCCCCGTTCTTCACTGTGGCGCCGTCATCGATCGTGTCATCCCTTTTATAGGGAAACACAATCAATGACGTCACACCTACAGCCACACCCCCTACAGTTATAAACACAAATGAGGTCACACTTAACCCCTTCAGCGCCCCCTTGTGGTTAACTCCCAAACTGCAATTGTCATTTTCACAGTAAACAATGCATTTTTAATGCATTTTTTTGCTGTGAAAATTACAATGGTCCCAAAAATGTGTCAAAATTATCCGATGTGTCCGCCATAATGTCGCAGTCACGAAAAAAAATCGCTTATCGCCGCCATTAGTAGTAAATTTTTTTTTTTTTATAAAAATGCAATAAAACTATCCCCTATTTTCCAAACGCTATAAATTTTGCGCAGACCAGTCGATAAACGCTTATTGCGATTTTTTTTTTACCAAAAATAGGTATAAGAATACGTATCGGCCTAAACTGAGGAAAAAATTTTTTTTTATATATATTTTTGGGGGATATTTATTATAGCAAAAAGTAAAAAATATTGAATTTTTTTCAAAATTGTCGCTCTATTTTTGTTTATAGCGCAAAAAATAAAAACCGCAGAGGTGATCAAATACCACCAAAAGAAAGCTCTATTTGTGGGAAAAAAAGGACACCAATTTTGTTTGGGAGTCACGTCACACGACCGCGAAATTGTCAGTTAAAGCGACGCAGAGCCGAATCGCAAAAACTGGCCTGGGCATTTAGCTGCCTAAAGGTCTGGGTCTTAAGTGGTTAAATGATTCAGATCATCAAACAGATTTTAATATTACACAAAGATAACCCAAGTAAATCCAAGATGCAGTTTTTAAGTTATTATTTCATTTATTAAGGGAAAAAAGCTGTTCAAACCTGCCTGACCCTTTGTGAAAAGGTAATTGCCCCCTCCCATACTGAATCATGAATGAACTGTAAATAACCACAATTTTTGGGAAAGCCGAGTTAAATTTCACTTGCCACACCCAGGCCTGATTACTGCCAGACCTGTTGAATCAAAAAATCCCATAAAAAGAAGCTGTCTGACAAAGTGAAGCTCGCTAACAGATCACAAAAAGAAAACATTAGAAACAACGTAATGTACATGTATCGGTCTAAGAAGGGTTTCAAAGCCATTTCTAAGGCTTTGGAACTCCAGTGAACCACGGGGAGAGACATTATCAACAAATGGAGATAACTTGGAACAGTGGTGAACCTTCCCAGGAGTGGCCGGCCTACAAAAATGACTCCAAGAGCATGACGACGACTCATCCAGGAGGTCATAAAAGAACCCAGAACAACATCTAAAGAACTGCAGGCCTCACTTGCCTCAGTTAAGATCAGTGTTCATGATTCAACAATAAGAAAATGACTGGGCAAAAATGGCGTCCATGGGGGAGTTCCAAAGCCAAAGCCACTGATGACCAAGAAGAACGCAGAGGCTCATCTCACATTTACCCAAAAAAATTTTGATTATCCCCAAGACTTTCAGGCAAATATTCTGCGGACTGATGAGACAAAAATTTAACTTTTTTGTTACATCTGGCATAAAGCGAATACAGAATTTCATAACAAGAACATCATACCAACAGTGAGACATGGTGGTGGTAGCGTGATGATCTGGGTCTGCTTTGCAGCTTCAGGACCTGGACGACTTACCATAGTTGATGGAACCATGAATTCTGAGCTCTACCAGAAAAAATCCTAAAGGAGAATGTCCGGTTATCAGTTCCTGACCTCAAGCTCAAGTGCACTTGGGTTATGCAGCAGGACAATGATCCGAAACACAATAGCAAGTCCACTTCCAAATGGTTCAAGCAAAGCAACATTTAGGTTTTGGAGTGGCCTAGTCAAAGCCTAGACTCAAATCCAATTTAAATGCTGTATCATGAACTTACACAGGCCGTGCTGGAAAACACTCCAATGTGGCTGAATTAAAACAATTCTACAAAGAAAAGTGGGACAAAATTGCTCCACAGCAATGTGAAATACTCATTGCCAGTTATCGCAAACGCTTGATTGCAGTTGTTGCCGCCAAGGGTGGTGTGACGGTATTGGTATGATATCCCCGTCAAAGATTCCCTTCTTCCGTAAGAACGTCACCCAATATTCCACTAGGAGGAATATTCCTGAGATCGCCCATTAAGCCACACATTAGTCCAGGCTTACTGCTAGAACAAGACAGCCTTTAATGTTATATCACACAGCTTATATGTCATTTCCAAAACTGTTACAATGACAAATCTCCGCCCCCCTCTTACACAGTGGGGGGTCTTCAATACAGCTCCTTTGAAATAAAGATATTTCTTTGAACTAATCAGTATCTAGCCGGTTCGGCTCCGCATATAGAGAGATAATTACCACAATGAAGCAATCAGCATAATTAACATGAGCCACTTATCTAATCACAGTAACCAGTAAACACAGGGCTAGAACAATTAACATTTGAAACAGGACTGGCTGCAGAAGGGTAAATACCTTTAACAGCCTTAAACAAGCAGGGAGGATTAACCTGAAGCATATAGGTAAAAAGTCCTTCACAGGTGGCACAACCAGTTATTAGGTTTAGGGGGCAATTACTTTTTCACATAAAGCCAGGCAGGTTTGGACACCTTTTTTGCCTTAATAAATAAAACCATAATTTAAAAACTGCATTTAGTATTTATTTGGGTTATCTTTGTGTAATAATAAAATTAGTTTGATGATCTGAGTCATTTAAGTGTGACAAATAAGCAAAAAATAAAAAAATCAGAAAGGGGCAAATACTTTTTTTTACAGCATTGTGTATATATATATATTCTCCTAAACCATTGCTTTATCTGGAACTTTAATACATTTTTTTTTCTCTGCAACGATAACACTAAGAAGGTGATCATCTGCTTCCCTATGCTTAGGCACTCAGGGTATTTGCAACAGCCCTGTCAGAATGGAGTGAGAGGGGCAAGAGTTAAAATAAGTGGTGGGTTAGTAGACGGTTGTGTCAATTTGTCGTAATTGAGTGAAAAAATCTCTTTAACCGCTTGCCGACCGCTGCACGACGATATACACCGGCAGAATGGCACTGCTGCGCAAAGGGATGTACCTGTACGTCCCCTTTAAATCGCGGCATTTTGGGCGCACGCCGCGTGCTCCGTGAACGTGACCGCGGGCTCGATGTCCGCTGGGTGCCTGCGATCGTGTCACGGAGCTGCAAAACAAGGCATTTCCCTGTTCTGTCGTGTCACTTGTAGCCCAGCCCCCCCACAGTTAGATTCACTTACTAGGACACACCCTACCTATGCCTAGGAAGCTACCGCTAATGCATCAAAGTCATTTTGAACATGCGCGGGTTTCCACGGCGACAGGTAAGTATACACGCTCTTGCGTTTCTCGGCAGGAAAACACTGTCGAGAATCACGACGAGAAAATAGAGAGCAGGTACTCTATTTTTCTCGTTGAGATTTTAGGCAGTTTTCTTGACAAGAAACCTGAAAGCCTCGTACACGCGCTCGGTATACTCGGCAAGAAAGTTCTGCCAGCAGTTTTCTTATTGGTTATTGCCGAGAAAACCGAGCGTGTGTACGAGGCTTCACTGTCCAATCACTGCCTTGGGGATGGGACATTACTTGTTAGGCCCCGTACACACGACCGGATCTATCCGCTGGGATTTATCTGCGGATCAGTTCCAGCGGATATATCCGGTCGTGTGTAGGCCCGAGCGGACAATTTTTGGCGGACATTTGTCCAGCCGACGGATTCCCAGCGGATAAAAATTTCTTAGCATGCTAAGAAATCTCCCTGCTGGAATCCTGTCCCTCGGACTTATCCGGTCGTCTGTACAGACTCACCGGATAAGTCCGTCCGATCCCCATCCCTTGCATGCGTCGGAATGATTCGACGCATGCGTGGAAGAATTTACCTTCCAGCGTCGCGCACGTCGCCACGTCATCATCGCGGTGACGGCGCAGACACGTCGCGACACGTGACCGCGGATGTTTTCCGTGCGGATTTTGATCTGATGGTGTGTACAAGCCATCAGATCAAAATCCGGAGGAGGAATGTCCGCTGGAAACGGTCCGGCGGACCGTCTCCAGCGGAAATCCTCTCGTCTGTACAAAGCCTAAGTGTTTCTAAACTTCAGAAGATAAATATGAGGTCTCGTTCCCTACCAGACAGAGCTGTGTCGCATGGCAGGGCTGTTTAAATCTTAGGATATCAATTGGATTCTGTATACTGTACCTGCTTGAATTTCTGGCTGGTAACACCACACCACTTGGGGAACGCTGTCATCAAAGCAGCATCCTTTGCCTGTACAGTCCTTCTCAGAGATGCCGTTGTACCCACAGTTGACTCTGGCTCTGGGCTCCACTGGATTACACTCGGTGGCTACATAATACAAATAAGAGAATCAGTAGATGAGTCACCAGTCCTCGACATACAATGAGGGCAATATACAGTATCAAGTGGTCAACACAATTGGGTACCTATGTAGCGCCAATGAGATCTCTCTGATTTGCTGTTGTTTTATTACACTAAAGCGATCTAGTTCCCACCATATGAATTATTGATAGGGATTACTGTATCTTCATTTAGGAACTAAATCCCTCTGTCATTCCCTTACAGTTCACCAAATATTTCATCCCTCCTCTATAATATAGTGAGACCTGAATAAGAACAAAATGGATGCAGGGTCTTACCAGATCTAGATGATTAATGAGAGAAACAGATCTTACCAGATTGGTGGTTGAAGGTCAGAGGGCAGGGTGTAGATTTTACTAGATTGATGGTTGAAGGTCAGATGGGCAAGGTGTAGGTCTTACCAGATTGGTGGTTGAAAATCAGATGGGCAGGGTGTAGGTCTTACCAGATTGGTGGTTTGTAAATCAGATGGGCCGGGTGTAGGTCTTACCATATTGGTGGTTGAAGGTCAGATGGGCAGGGTATAGGTCTTACCAGATTGGTGATTGAAGATCAGATGGGCAGGGTGCAGGTCTTACCAGATTGATGGTTGAAAAATCAGATGGGCAGGGTGTAGGTCTTACCAGATTGGTGGTTGAAGGTCAGATGGGTAGGGTGCAGCTCTTACCAGATTGGTGGTTGAATTCAGATGGGCAGGGTATAGGTCTTACCAGATTGATGGTTGAAGGTCAGATGGGCATGGTGTAGGTCTTACCAGATTGGTGGTTGAAGGTCAGATGGGCAGGGAGCAGGTCTTACCAGATTGATGGTTAAAAAATCAGATGGGCAGGGTGTAGGTCTTACCAGATTGGTGGCTGAAGGTCAGATGGGCAGGGTATAGGTCTTACCAGATTGGTGATTGAAGATCAGATGGGCAGGGTGTGGTTCTTATCAGATTAATGGTTAAAGATCAGATGGGCAGGGTGTGGGTCTAACCAGATTTATGGTTGAAGATCAGATGGGCAGGGTGTACGGGGCTCATTGATAGGAAGCAAACGTATCAGCATGTTACTTACCTTCAAATTTCCATGGATTGTAGCACCAGATGCTGTCCATCACTGAACTGTCATAGCAACAACCCTTCTCCAGACATTTTTCCTCAGTGATGTCAGGATTGCCACAGTTGTCTCTTGACTTGGGTTGGACTCCGCACTTATCTGTTTAAGAGTGGAGCAGAGACAGAAGTGTTTAGATCACAAAATACTTTTTACAGTTATATCTAGCATAAAAAAAAATATGTTTGCCTTCGTTTTGGAAAGGATGTTCATCTAGTGGTCATAAGGCCATATTCGCCTGAAATACCTAATTTAAGAAAATACCGCATTATGGCCACCAGACGGAGCTGACGATCAGAGGAAACACACATATCACACATTACAGGGATTATTCACAATGGTTGTGTAAATGATCATCTTTTGTACAGCAGTATATAAACCTCTTAGGCCCCATACACACGATAGAATCCATCCGCAGATAAATCCCAGCAAATGGGTTTCTGCAGATAGATCCTATGGTGTGTACACGCCAGCGGATCTGTTTCCGCGGAGAAATCTCCTCTGGGATGGATTCCAGCAGATCGGATATTTGCTGACATGCACAACAAATCCATCTGCTGGAATCCATTCCAACGGATGGATCCGCTCGTCTGTACAGACTTACCGGATCCATCCGTCCAAAGGGATTCCCCGCACGCGTCGTAATGATTTGACGCATGCGTGGAATTCCTTATATGACAGCGTCGCGCCGTCGCCGCGTCATAATCGCGGCGACGGCGCGACACGTCATCGCCAGAGGATTTCCGCGCGGATTTCAATGCGATGGTGTGTACACTCCATCGCATAGAAATCTGCGGAAATCTTTGAGAGGATTTATCCGTGGAAACGGTCCGCTGGACCGTATCCGCGGATAAATTCTCTCGTGTGTATGGGGCCTAAGTGTTTTTATAAATATAGAAATATTCTCACTTGTGAATATTTCTATAATACTGTTGTAGACCATAGCCCTGAAGAAGCCCTTGAAACTCCCCGAAACACATTGGGTTTTTATATTCCTATTCTGGATTTTATAGGTGCAGCAGGGCTTCTACTCTCTATCTTAGCTTGACACAGGGCAGTTCAAAGTCTAAGCTAAGGGCAATGCTAATATGCTAGTTAGCCTTCTTTTAACCCCTTAGCGCCGGAGCCTCCCAACCGTTTTGGATGCCAAGAGGCAGGGCAGCGTTTATGATTGCATAACCACTATGATTGGCTGTTTTGGATTGTTCACAGAAAAGTATTAGAGGGCAAATCAATGGAGACACTAGTTCTGGTGACCTGGGGTGCCCCAAGGAATTCCCTTAATTTGCAGGGATTTCCTCTCACTTCCTCTTTGGTGAAGGTACAGGAAGTAAAGGGAAATCATCCCAATGGGACACAGATGGTGAAAAAAAATCTGCCAGGGATTATAACCCTCCCTTGCTCTATCCAAAATAGAAAAAAAAATTGTTGCCTATAGTTCTACTTTAAAGCGGAACTAAACCCTCTTAGCCAAGGAAGCTGCCATCTTTGCCTCTGTTTGATTTGTAATGCTGCACATGTCAGTTATGACACCAGTCATTTGATGGTTTGACAGTTTGGTTGCGAGCACAACCAATGTGACAGTTACAATCCAAGCACCTGTCCGGAATGTGCCTGTTTTTTTAAACCGTTAATTTGATGGGTTTAGTTCCACTTTAGGATCCTTGAGAGATGTCGTCATGACTAATGCACTAAGCTTATGTTTGCTCATGACAGCTGTTAGATCAATGAAGGTGACACATCCAGCTTTGATATTGTAGAGTCGGCACGATCACACATACCTTTAGCTATTTTTTAAAACGAATTCACAGGTGTATGGCAGTTACAGTCAAGGAAGACCAAGAAAAGCAAACTTTGGCCCAGATTCACATACAAATGCGTTACGCTGCGGCGGCGTAACGTATCCCATTTACGTTACACCGCCGCAAGTTTACAGCGTAAGTGCTTGATTCACAAAGCACTTACCTGTAAACTTGCGGCGGCGTAGCGTAAATCCGCCCGGCGCAAGCCCGCCTAATTGAAATGGGGCGGGGACCATTTAAATTAGGCGCGTTCCCGCGCCGAACGTACTGCGCATGCTCCGTTCCTAAAATTTCCCAATGTGCATTGCGCTAAATGACGTCGCAAGGACGTCATTGGTTTCGATGTTAACGTAAATGGCATCCAGCGCCATTCACGGATGACTTACGCAAACGACGTGAAATTTTAAATTTCGACGCGGGAACGACGGCCATACTTAACATTGGCTAGGCCACCTAGAGGGCACCCTTAGTTTTACGCCGCGAATCTCTACGGAAACAACGTAAATTTAGAGCGACGGGCAAAGCGGACGTTCGTGAATCGGCGTAACTAGTCATTTGCATATTCTACGCCGACCGCAATGGAATCGCCACCTAGCGGCCGGCCTAGAATTGCAACCTAAGATCTGACGGTGTAAGTCAATTACACCTGTCGGATCTTAGGGCTATCTATGCGGAACCTGATTCTATGAATCAGGCGCATAGATACGACAATCGTATCTCAGAGATATGACAGCGTATCAGGAGATACGCCGTCGTATCTCTTTTGTGAATCTGGCCCTAAAGCTTTACGCTATGCGGTCAGTTTAGGTGTAAATCATTTTGGGTAAATCGCTTTGTATTTGCTCAGGGCATGCCTACAATCTGTTAATGTTGATTTTCCCACTATAAGGGAAAGCAGTTGGCCCTTAGCCTATTTTACTCTTCCGATAAAATAATACTTTCTAATATTATTTTTGACTGACATGCGCAAACAAATTCTGTTGTTGCTGAGCTTAGCGGGATTATACTTCACCCTATAACCCTATTTAAAAAGGACTCTATCCCTAAAGTAAATTAATTTCTAATAAAGTTAAATTAGGAAGAAGTTTTAGTAGTTTATACTGTATGTGTTGCAATATGGAAGAGCAGACCCGATATGGCTCAGAGATGGAACAGGAGTACTGAGTTTGAAAGTCAGAATTCTGAGTTTGAAAGTCAGAATTGTAAATTAAAAAAATAAATAAAAATTCTACAGAATTCTGAGATTAAAAGTCAAAATTCTGAGTTTCAAAATCAGAATTCCGAGATTTAAAATCAGAATTCTGAGATTTAAAATCAGAATTCTGAGATTTAAAGTCAGAGGCCCATATTCTGGCTAAATGTCCGTGGGCTGCGCGTAAGGCATTTACACTCCGCCGCCCCAACCTACAGGAGCAAGTGCTGTATTCCCCAAACACTTGCTCCGTAGTTTGGGGTGGCGGAGTGTAAATGTCCCGGCGTAGCCACGCGTATCTCCAAGGGGGCGGCTTCTATTCAAATTAAGCGCGCCCCCGATTCTAAGTAACTGCGCATGCGCCGGGCTTAAAAAAGCCCAGTGCGCATGCTCCAGTTCTCGGCGTAAAACGGCAATGACGCCGACGTGTGCTATCCTATGGTGTGTACGATCCAGCGGATCTGTTTCTGCGGATTTTTATCCCCTGGGATAGATTTCCAGCGGATAAAAATTTGAAGACATGCTTTAAAATCTATCCACTTGAATCCATCCCAACGGATTGATCCGCTGGTCTGTACAGACTCACCGGATCAATCCGTCCGAATGAATCCCCCACATGCGTCGTAATGATTCGACGCATGCGTAGAATTCCTTACATGACAGCGTCGCGCACGTCGCGGCATCATCGCGGCGACGGCGCGACACGTCATCGCGATGGGATTTCGGCGCGGATTTCGATCTGATGGTGAGTACACTCCATCGGATCAAAATCCTCGCAAATCCTCGAGAGGATTTATCCGCGGAAACGGTCCGGTGGACCGTATCCGCGGATAAATCCTCTCGTGTGTACGGGGCCTTAAGTGTATCTATGCGAAAATGATTCTAAGAATCAGTCGCATAGATACACGGGCCAAAAAAGGGAGATACGATGGAGTATCCTGAGATGCAGAGAAGGTATTAGGGTAAAAACCTTCAGACGTTAGAACTACTTTAATCCCCCATTTACACCTCTTACATGCATTGAATGTCGCATGGCAATGCATGACAACAGGATTACCATCATTTTTTATTGAGCCCGTTTATACCTTGGCATTTATCTTCTATACATTATGGAAAAAATTACAGGTGCTTTTTTTCAGCAACAATTTGTGTTTTTAGCCTCATATACTTCAGTGAGAACACATGCAAAATGTCTAAAAAATGCATAAAAAAAAACACAAAAAAATGCATGAAATGCCAGTGCACAAGTGTGAAATGAGTTCTATCTATCTATTTGTTTATCTATCATCATTTCAATGGTCAATAATGTTTGTTGTGTCTGTAGCATTGGTGCCATTATTTGACTGCCAACTTTTATCCATCTATATAACCAGAATTTTTGAGCACATGATTTTTGAACAGAGGTCTCCAAACTGTGGCCCAGGGGCCGGATGTGGCCCTTTTCTTGCCTTTAACGGGCCCTTGGGGCACTATTTCTCCCACTGACACCAACAATGGGGCATTATCCCTCCCATTGACAGAAATTATGGGGCCTTATTCCTCCCATTGACACCAATGATGGGACACTATTCATCACACTGACACCAACAATGGGGCATTATTCCTTCCACTGACACATATGATGGGGCACAATTTCACCCACTGGCACAAAAAAGAAAGAGGACCTTTTCCTCCCACTAATTATGGGGGCATAGGCGTGCGCACAGGGTGTGCCCAGGCACACCATAATCACCCAGTGCAGCACAGATTTCCCCTACTGCCCTGGCTCCCCACACTTTCCCTCTGCAGCACTTCTGGCTTCCCTCCTCTCCTGCCGGCTGCTGCTGCGGAGATGTTTTAGGATGAGTGAGGGAAGGGGCCGGTAAATATGTATTTATCCGCCCCTTCCCTTTCTGAATGAACATGGTGAGTAGTGTGTGTTTGAGCTTTGGGGGGTACATCCTAATGCAATAGGCTGTGCACACCTATGGACGGGGGACAATTCCTTCCCATGATAGCAACAATGGGGCAATTTTCTCATTCTAAAACCAATGATGGGGAACTATTCCTAACACTGACCCCAAAAATGGGGCACTATTCTTCCCATTGGCACTAATGACGGTACACTATTCTTTTCAATAAAACTAAAGATGGGGCACTATTTCTTCTCATAACACCAACAATGGAGCAATATCAACACCCCCCCCCCCTTAATAATACCAATGATGGGGCACTGTTTACTCCCATTCTGGCCCCCTTAAAGTCTGAAGGACAGTAAACTGGCCCTTTGTTTAGAAAGTATTCATACCCCTGATTTAGAATGTCATGTTGCCGATATTACCTTATAATAATATGATCTTAGCAGGAAGCAGTTCCTATGATTTGCTATATTTCCCATATTAGGAAGATTCCTATTCTAGGGACACTTACAGTTCACGGGTAGGTACGCCTCACTCCCTATGAAGAGGGCAGCCACCAGCAAGCAGAGGGTGTAGCGTTCCATCGCTGTTCTCCTGTGCAGCCAAGTAGAAGTGTGCTGAGCTCCTCGCAGACAAAGTTTTATATCAAAGTTGTGTTTGCTTAATTGGCGTTGATAACCTCTTTTTTTTTTTACAGTAATGAGTAAAGTACACAAGCTGGATAATATTTGTCCAGATGATGGAGATAGGAATACAAGGCTTTGTCCAAGGGTTTATGTGACAAATATTACGTGGCATGGAAATAGAAAAATAATTAGCCAATTACAGTTTGATTTTTTTTTCTTTGTTTGTTTTTGTTTTAATTTTACTTCTTTTTTATCTATTTCCTGTTTAACTTTCTTATCTCGTGATAAACTTTGAATTAAGCTCACCGTCATCAAATATCAGAGAGCCAAATCGCAAATTTTCTGCACGATCCTCACAGCTATTTTTGTCTATCTACAATGAAGTCATTGGTTTATTTGATACATTTTCATACAGTGGCTGTGTAGAGGGTATGTACTCAGGGCCATCTTAATGCAAGGGCACTGCCCAGGGGCCCCAGGTACATGGGGGGCCCCACAATAATCTTGCAATAAATCATACTTGCTGTAACGGAATGACCCATGACACCCAGAGACTTTTGAAGGATGGGGGGTACTCCTGTGCCAGCGTCACTAATGACTCTTGGGTCTAGGGTCACCCTGTGCCCCTTTTGGGCATAGGGTGACTGATAAATGATAATTCATGTTTTGCAGGATATCTTGGAATATTACAAGTTGTTAAAGTCTGACTCCAAATGGAGTGTTTTCATTCAATGGGGGGACACATGCTTTTGAGGTGTTAATTGCGTCTGCTTCTAGACATTCCATTGTGTGATGCTAATACTGTTTTGTGTCCATTGTGCTAATTAGGTCTGCTCCTAAGATCTTTCATTATGTATGCTAATAACACTGTTTGTGTGAAAAGTATAAGATGTGGAATGTGACTTGTCAAGCTGCATGCGGAGACAGGCTGTCTGGATAATGACTAATAATTAACTCAACTGAATGTCATTGTCTAAGAGAAGGTGTATTGAAGCCCCCCCCCATTGTGTGATGTGGAGTGTGTCTTTGTCCCTGTGATTAACTGTAACATGCTTGTACTGTATATAAGAAAGCTAAGATACCATTAAAAGTATTCATTCATACATTTGAAACCAGAAACAGTGCTGTGTCTCGTCTCACTGGGAAATGAAATGGGTCCTGTCTGCTGGATTGTAGATTGTCGGATAAGTTGTCGTGGTTGATGGAATGGAAATCGTAAATGGTGGTAACCGTTACACTTGCCAACTGTCCCGGATTTGCTGGGACAGTCATGCTTTTTACTAAACTGTCCCGATATGTTCGTGTCCCGGGAAGAATCCCAGAACCTATACTGTACCCTCCTGAGTCCAGTATTGTGCCCTTTGTGTTGACTGGTCTTTGATTTATGGAATGTTTTCCTTTTCGTAAAATCTATTTTATTGAAAGGAATAATGAATATATGTTTAATTCTATCAACTATTTATACTTTATTTTTTGAAAGTAGGTGCATAAATTGGGGCAAGCTGGAAGGGGCCCCAGTGCATTACTTTGCCCAGGGGCCCATAATGCAATTAAGACAGCCCTGTATGTACTATTGTACTGTTATGTACTATTAAAGCCCATTAACCTTTTGATTGCTCCCCACAGTCATTCGTGCACACGTTGGTACAACCAAATAGAAGGCAGTTGACGACCACAATTTTTTTTTCAGTTGTGGTAGGAACCCCTACAAAGAAGAGCGTGCAATTTGCAGGCAGTGTATTTAATGAGACAGATCTCAGTGCAGGAAGGCATGAGTAACAATCACTTAGTTGCATTGAATCTATTTTGGAATAAGGCTGTTACTTAAGAAAATGTGGAAAAAGTGAAGAGTTGTAAATACTTTCTGGATACACTGTATCTTCTGTAACAAGTCTGCAGTCTCTGACCATCTCCTGAACCAAGTCTGCAATTTCTGACCATCTTCCGTACCATGTCTGCAGTCTCTGACCATCTCCTGAACCAAGCCACAGTCTATCTGACCATCTCCTGCACCATGTCTTCAGTCTCTGACAATCTCCCATACCATGTCTGCAGTCTCTGATCATCTCCTGTATCATGTCTGCAGTCCCTGATTATTTCCCATGCTTTGACAATAGAAATTAATGGACTAATAAATTGGACTTTTGGCGGTACAGGTAGTTAATGTAAAAGATCTATAAATATTTATTTTGTACAAAATAAATATTTATAGATCTTTTACATTAACTACCTGTACCGCCAAAAGTCCAATTTATTAGTCCATTAATTTCCATTGTCAATCTCCCGGGACGTTGGTACATTAAAATTAGTGCATTCACAGTGATTAGTCACCCTGTGATTAAATGCAAATCTGGCAAGACCCATTTAAATTTCCCATGCTATGTCTGCAGCCTCTGACCATCTCCCATACCATGTCTGCAGTCTCTGATCATCTCCTGTATCATGTCTGTGACAAGGAACCCCAAAACCATTTACCTGATCATCTGCAGTCTCTGATTATTTCCCATGCTATGTCTGCAGTCTCTGACCATCTCCCATATCAAGTCTGCAGTCCCTGACCATTTTCTATACCATGACCATGCGCAGAGCAGCCAGATCCTTCTCTTCTGGGGTGCCCCGATGGCGCTCATGGCTCCATCCTTCCATTAGGTGCCCCCTTGGAGAGCCGTTCCCCCTGGGGGCACATTTGTGGGCACGCTACCATGTCCAACTGCTGCGTTCATTGACACAGACATCGGGACTCTGCCCCGACCCCGCTACCGTGTCACTGGATTTGATTGACAGCAGCGGGAGCCAATAGCTCCTGCTGCTATCAATCTATCCAATGAGGACAGTGGCTGAAGCCGTGCTGGAGACTGGAATTAATCGGGCTCAGGTAAGAAAAAGGGGGCCGCGGGGGGGGGGGGGTCGATGCAGCAAAAAAAATTGTCTTGGAACTATTAAAGTATAAGCAAAGCCAACATCGTTTTTTTTAGTTCTAAATAGAGTAGGGAAGGTAGTAGAAGTCACATTTATCTGGACTTGTTCTGCTAAATTACTGTAGCACTACCCCCGCAGGAGCTGCTGTTTATATTTTGGGTGGCACTTTACCTCTATTCTCGCTGTCCAGGGTGAAATTAGAGTCCGAAGAATTTCAATATCCACACACAATGTACCTCTTTTCTCTTTGGGTTTATTTCTGGAGAACTTTAGTAGAAAAGAAGAATGAGGGGTGGAAGGGTAGGTAGGTTCAGGTGCACAGTCACAAGTAAGGAAACACTCCTGTTTCCAGCAAACAGTTCCCGTCGCCACCCTAGCCAGAGTGGGTATTGCTTACCTGGATAGGTCCCTCTCACTGGCCTAGCAGCCGGGATGGCGCACGGAATAAAGTACAGTCTCTGCCACAGACCTTCCTTTCTCGGTGAGATATTTTGGTCCAGAATCCTCTGCCACAAGATTCAGAACCCGGATCTCTTTAGATTTCCTTCAATAGAACTCTTATGCCGCGTACACACGGTCGTTTTTCGGCATTAAAAAAAAAAAAACAACGTTATTTAAAAACGTCATTTAAAATCATCATGTGTGGGCTTCACAGCATTTTTCGGGTTCTGAAAAATGACAAAAAAAAAAATTCAAACATGCTGCATTTTTTAACGCCGTTTTTTAAAATGTAGTTTTTCGGGTTGTAAAAAATGATCGTGTGTGCGCTAAAACGACGTTTTAAACCCGCGCATGCTCAGAAGCAAGTTATGAGACGGGAGCGCTCGTTCTGGTAAAACTACCATTCATAATGGAGTAAGCACATTCATCACGCTGTAACAGACAGAAAAGCGCGAATCGTCTTTTACTAACAAGGAATCAGCTAAAAGCAGCCCAAAGGCGAATAGAACTTCCCCTTCAGAGTGCCGCGTACGTGTTGTACGTCACCGCGCTTTGTTCATCATTTTTCAAAAACGATGGTGTGTGGGCAACATCGTTTTTAATGATGAAGTTGGAAAAACTTCGTTTTTTGGACATGCTGAAAAACGACCGTGTGTACGTGGCATTAGATCCGACAGGCAACACTGTCAGGCCTCTCGGTGTATGGTGCATCCTTAGATGAGGTTTTCAGGCCTTCTCCCAAGATATCAGCCTCTTGCTTGGTCCTCTCCAGGATAGGTCCTCCCCTGGCTTCCTTCATCAAGCGGCTTCCTCCTTCAGGACGGACAGCACAGGATTACCTTTGCGGTACTGGCCCCAGCCAGACAACTGGGCCCAGCAAAACGAAGCCGCAGCCCTGGGCCAACGTGGTCCCGGAGCCAGGATTCACAATGAGCACCCCTGGCCAGGCGGGCCACGAGGCAAGGACGGACGGACCCCGCACCAATGATGTCTGCCCCTTAAGTAGCCCCCCCCTGCATGGACAGCGGGGCAACCACTCCCACTGATTCACTGCCGAGGGGGAAACTCAATGTACCATGGCCTGGCTGCTGCCACCCTTGGCCTGGGGTGGTAATAACACCAACAGGCAATCAATGGTGGATACTCCCAGCACAGTCATGGCTAGAACAGAGGCTAAATTGCCCTTAACCACTTAACCCCCGTACCATATTGCTGGTCAAAGACCAGAGCACTTTTTGTGATTCGGCACTGCGTCGCTTTAACTGACAATTGCGCGGTCATGCGACGTGGCTCCCAAACAAAATTTGCGTCCTTTTTTTCCCACAAATAGAGCTTTCTTTTGGTGGTATTTGATCACCTCTGCGGTTTTTAGTTTTTGCGCTATAAACAAAAATAGAGCGACAATTTTGAAAAAAAATTATATTTTTTACTTTTTACCATAATAAATATCCCCCAAAAATATCTAAAAAAACATTTTTTTTTCATCAGTTTAGGCTGATACGTATTCTTCTACATATTTTTCATTAAAAAAAATCGCAATAAGCGTTTATTGATTGGTTTGCGCAAAAGTTATAGCGTTTACAAAATTGGGGGTAGTTTTATGGCATTTTTATTAATTTTTTTTTTTTACTAGTAATGGCGGCGATCAGCGTTTTTTTTTTTCGGTACTGTGACATTATGGCGGACACTTCGGACACTTTTGACACATTTTTGGGACCATTGGCATTTTTATAGCGATTAGTGCTATAAAAATGCATTGGATTACTATAAAAATGCCACTGGCAGGGAAGGGGTTAACACTAGGGGGCGGGGAAGAGGTTAAGTATGTTCCCTGGGTGTGTTCTGTTACAGAGCTCCCGTCCCTCGCTCTGTAACAAGCAATCGCGTGTGCCCGGCGGCGATCGCGCCCGCCGGGAGTCAGGGACGAGCAGGGGGCGCGCGTGTCTCCGGGGGCGCGCACGCGCCCCTAGTGGCCGCTAAGAGAGCCAACGTTATTGTACGGGCTCTCGCGCAGGGGAGCCGACCTGCCGCCGTAGAACTGCGGCGGCAGGTCGGCAAGTAGTTAATCACTCTGGTCTGAGCCAAATAACAGCTCAGACCCCAACTAAATTTAAAGCAGCGCCTGTTCTTCAGGAGCAGGGCGCTACATTACAAATGTTTTTTTTCCCCAAATAACAGTTTTATTTATACATTTTTGACATAGACATATGCAATGCATTACATGTATAAATAAAAAGCAAGGTATCGATCTTCGCAGGCAACACATTCTGTTACTCAATCACGTCCAACATCTGGTGTTTTACTTAAAGGCAACAGTAGTTACATATCTGACGCTATTAGATCACTGTAAGTGCATTTATATAGTTATCAACAAGATATATTAACTTTCATAAATTAAATTAGGAGTCAGCAGGGTGAAAGCAAAGGAAAGAGACAGGGGGAAACGAGAATAAGAAGTCATCAGATTGGCTCATCTACCTGTTCAGGGTGGGTCCTCCCAGAGGTGACACAGCTCCCAGACCTTATCATGGACCTCCAGTCTGTTCTGTATTCTAGCGGTCATCTTCTCCATCATTTCCACATCCTTAATCCTGGCATGTAGGGCTTCGGGGGAAGAAGGGAAGCGTTGGTTCCAATTTAGTGCCACGAGACAGCGTGCCGCTGTGGGCATATGGCGTACCAGCTTCTTATAGGGTACGGGATTTTCAGTGGTAATAAACCCAGCAGGAAAAATTTTGTGTGATAGGGATCGGCCTTTCGAGAAGGCGGGCCAGCAGCTGCTGAACCAAATTCCAAAATGTGTCAATCAGTGTACAGCTAGCAGTAGATATGAAGGAGTGACCTCTATCCCCCAGGCAGCGCCAGCAGCAATCAGAGCTAGTAGAGTAAATGGCATGGAGTACATCTGGGGGTCATATACCAGAAGTAGAGGATTTTTTATATTTTTTCCTTAAAAAGTGTACAGAGCAAGCTTTTCGCTGCTTGGGACCAGATCACCCGCCATTGTTCCATAGGGATCTCCTCGCAAAGAGCCTTTTACCATCGAATTATATAGGCATGTTTGCCCATAGTTTCCGAGGGACATGCGTTCATTATTACAGATGTTTTATAGCTTATCCAAACCATTTCTTCAATTTTAGTAACTTCATTAGCCAAGATTAAGGGGAAGTGGCTCTTGTCCTCATCCACATAGGGACAAGGTGCGTTGCCTGCATAGGTGTGCGCAGCCCATTGCATTAGGGTGTGCACCCCAAAGCTCAAACACATGTTCGTGTGTATGTGTCATTAAAACAGTGGACAGTGTCAGTAGGGTAGAAATCGGTGTCAGTTGGGTAGTGGATGGTGTCAGTAGTTTTTATTTTTATTATGTTATTTTGTATTCTTTTTTACAATTTTATTTGTTTATTTTTTTTTTTTTTATCATTTTTGAAAATTAGGGGGAATGTCTAGTACATGGGGTGATTAGGGTGTGCCCAGGCACACCTGGCACACGCCTATGGTTGCCTGGTATGTTGAGGACATGTGGCCTGGTATGATTTAGAAAGGAGGAGGGGGGATATACTCATCGCCCCATTTCCTGGCCAGCCAGGCTGTGTGCTTGCATAAGGGTCTGGTATTAATTTTGGGAGAATTCCACCTTTTTTAGGCCCAATTCACGCTGACTTGCGCTAAAAATCATGGAAAATGCATGCACATTTCCATACATTTTAGTCAAGTTTTAATGCGTGCTGACGCCCATTAACATATGTGCTTTGATGTCCATTGACATACATGTGTAGCGTTATGGAGTGAATAAGACACATTGGAATTGGCCCCCCAAAAGTTGTGTTTTGTGTGATTCTCCCCCTTAAATCGATACCAGACATAAGGAAGCAGGACAAAGTTGTCTAGAAATGGGACTTCTTATTTCCTCATTTAAATCTTTATTGCTTGGCAAAATGGGCAATCATTTGTATGTAGCACCCTCTTAGGTAGGTGCTAGAGTGAGTGTGTATCGTTTTTGATTTCTCTGTTTAACAGGGAGACAGCTAGGTATATTTATATGCTGTTTCTTTAACAGAGAGCTGTGATTGATTGATAGTCTGCTCAGTGTGTTCTGTTGCTGCTCATGCTGTCTTGATATTTCACACTGATCCAGTAGTTATAGAGTAGGGTGACCAGACATCCCCGGTTTCAGGGGACAGTCCCTGGATTGAGGACACTGTCCCCGGACCAAGTCTGTCCCCAGTTTTGTTCCCAGATTGGATTTGAACAAGGGCTGGGGCCAGGGCCGGACTTACCATTGGGCTTGACTGGGCTCAAGCCCATGGGACCCGCCCAACAGGGGGCCCCCTTTTTTTTAGGGGTCCGGAGGTCCCCAGGGGCCCGGAGGCCCCCCGGGCCCTGGACAGCAACCCCCCTTTTTTTATTTATTTTTTATTAAAAAAAATGTTTTGTATATATATATATTTTTTTATTATATTTTATTATTATTAAAGGGCCCAGAGGTCTCCAGGGCCCCCAGATGGCAATCCCCTTTTTCTATATATACAGTACAGACCAAAAGTTTGGACACACCTTCTCAATCAAAGAGTTTTCTTTATTTTCATGACTATGAAAATTGTAGATTCACACTGAAGGCATCAAAACTATGAATGAACACATGTGGAATTATACATAACAAAAAAGTGTGAAACAACTGAAAAGATATTTCATATTTTAGATTCTTCAAAGTAGCCACCATTTGCTTTGATTACTGCTTGGCACACTCTTGGCATTCTCTTGATGAGCTTCAAGAGGTAGTCACCTGGTGCAGCACCCCATCACTCTCCTTCTTGGTCAAATAGCCCTTACACAGCCTGGAGGTGTGTTTGGGGTCATTGTCCTGTTGAAAAATAAATGATGGTCCAACTAAACGCAAACCGGATGGAATAGCATGCCGCTGCAAGATGCTGTGGTAGCCATGCTGGTTCAGTATGCCTTCAATTTTGAATAAATCCCCAACAGTGTCACCAGCAAAGCACCCCCACACCACCACACCTCCTCCTCCATGCTTCACGGTGGGAAGCTAATATCCGTCCCGCTCCGATCCGCTAAAGTGTGACAGAGGAAAAACCTATTTTTCCATCCGTCTGGCGGATCGGATGAGCACGGACAGACGGTCCATGTTCATCTGATTCCCCCATAGGGGAGAGTGGAGAAAAGACAGGGCGGTCCCTGCACAGTGTGCGGGGACCACCCTGTTATCCGCCAGCTCAGCGGGGATATACCGAGCGATCCCCGCTGAGCAAGCGGAGGTTAACGGGGTGGATCATTACTGATCCACCCCGTGTGAAAGGGGCCTAAGACTTGAGAGGCTCTGAGGCGGGCGGCGGCGACAGGTAGAGAGTCACTGATTGCCACCATTACTAGTAAAAAAAAAAATATGTCATAAGCTCTCATCGGACGTAGTAAACCCTGTACTACCACTTGTACCTACAGGAAAGCCTATAGTAAGGCTTACCTGTAGGTAATGTGAATATCTCCTAAACCTACACCATTTAGGAGATATTCAGAGTGCATGCAGCCAATGACACCATCGGCGCATGTGCTCTGCAGGTCCGGCTTTCAGTGCTGGACCTTCAGAGCCCATGCCAGAAATGGCGGCTCCCACGCGCATGAGCTCCCACTCATGTAGCCGGAGGCTGCGAACCTGGAATGAAGACCAGAAAAAGATGTCAGCTAGCAAAAAACATATTTCTCCATTTACATAAAGATAGTTAATAAAACCCAGCACAGTGTTCTTCTTTACGGTGTAAGGGGGAACTCTGTGGACCCCGATGTAAAGTAGAACTCTGACAATTCTGATGTAAAAGGGACAACTGCAGACTCTGATGTAAAGGGAATTTCTGATGTAAGGGGGTCTCTGGTAACCACAGCCCTCTCTTTACACAAGAGTCCACAGAGCTCCCCTTTACATCAGAGCCCACAGAGACTATGGTCATGGCACAAGGAACGGTCAGAGAATGTGGGCATGGCACAAGGGACGGTCAGAGACTGAGGGCATGGCACAAGGGATGGTCAGAGAATGCGGGCATGGCACAAGGTACGGTCAGAGACTGTGGGAATGGCACAAGGGACAGTCAGAGAATGCAGGCATGGCACAAGGGATGGTCAGAGACTGTGGGCATGGCACAAGGGACAGTCAGAGAATGCAGGCATGGCACAAGGGATGGTCAGAGACTATGGGCATGGCACAAGGGACGGTCAGATACTGAGGGCATGGCACAAGGGACAGTCAGAGAATGCAGGCATGGCACAAGGGATGGTCAGAGAATGTGTACATGGCACAAGGTATGGTCAGAGACTGCGGGCATGACACAAGTGATGGTCAGAGACTGAGGGCATGGCAAAGGGGATGGTCAGAGACTGAGGGCATGGCAAAAGGGACGGTCAGAGACTGAGGGCATGGCACAAGGGACGGTCAGAGACTTAGGGCATGGCACAAGGGATGGTCAGAGACTGAGGGCATGGCACAAGGGACTGAGGGCATAAAGTATAAAATAATGGTGTTGTGCTGTTGAATATCGGCCAGTGTATAGTATGTGACAAAAACTTCTATAAAAAGTGCAAGTGCAACGCTAAAAAATATGCATCAATAGGTACAATAAGAAAATATAAATGTAAAGGTATTCCTGCAGTGAGCTTGATATGTGCAAACACAGTCTAAAACTGAAGGTGGGTCAGTGTATAATAGTGACAAACATAATAATCATGTGCAAACACAGCAAGTAAAAATGAATGGAATGCAAAGTATAGATAAAGGTGCAAAAAAATCTGATGTCCCATATAGTGCCTGAGTGGATAAACCAAATTGCAATCAAAAAACAAAATATGAGTCGATAAATCAATCAACAGTTGATGGATGGGTGGTGGATCCCTTCACCATAAGAAATAGTGAATCATTTTTTATTAGCACTGCACTTTTTATGGAAGTTTTAGTCACATAGGATACAGAGCAAGCTGTCCCTGCCTGTCACCTCTGTGCTGTGCTTGTCAGCCTCATCTGGTGCCATCTGTGTTGGTGCTGACAGTTTTCTTTGTGACCACTCAGCTTCTTTGTCTCCTCCAGTAGATCTCCCCCCGCCCTCCACACAGACAGCCAGAAACTCCGCCTCCCACCGACTTGTACAGCGCCTCCAGCATCCTCTTCTGCCGGTGTCTTGTCGAGAAATGCCCCCTATCGAGAAATGCCCGATACCCCCGATACCGAAATAGAATACTTCCCCCCGCCGCCGACGACGCATCCCGCCGCTACACCGCATCCCGCCGCATCCCCGCTTGTTTAATACGGGCGGGGAACATTACAGCTTTCATTTGAATAGTTGTAGTCTTTCCCGCCGCGCCGCGTATAGACACTCCCCCTTGCTCGGGTGAGCTGTCCAATCCCGAGCAAGGGGGAGTATTAACGAAGCGACGGCGCGGCAGCATGTACGGTAAGGGGGACATGGCTGCATATATGGGGGGGACATGGCTGGATATGGGGGGGGGGACATGGCTGGATATGGGGGGGACATGGCTGCATATGGGGGGGACATGGCTGGATATGGGGGGGACATGGCTGGATATGGGGGGGACATGGCTGGATATGGGGGGGACATGGCTGGATATGGGGGGACATGGCTGGATATGGGGGGGACATGGCTGCATATATGGGGGGGACATGGCTGGATATGGGGGGGACATGGCTGCATATATGGGGGGGACATGGCTGGATATGGGGGGGACATGGCTGCATATGGGGGCACATGGCTGCATATGGGGGGACATGGCTGCATATGGGGGGGACATGGCTGCATATGGGGGGGGCATGGCTGGATATGGGGGGGACATGGCTGGATATGGGGGGGACATGGCTGCATATATCGGGGGGACATGGCTGCATATGTGGGGGGGACATGGCTGCATTTGTGGGGGGACATGGCTGCATTTGGGGACACATTTAAAAAAAAGTATCGGTATTCGGTATCGGCGAGTACTTGAAAAAAAGTATCGGTACTTGTACTCAGTCCTAAAAAAGTGGTATCGGGACAACCCTAGTCCAAACCGATGGTTAGTACACAAAAGCATCGGTTCAAAACCCGCTCATGCTCAGAATCAAGTCGACGCATGCTTCGAAGCATTGAACTTCGTTTTTTTCAGCACGTCGTGTGTTTTACGTCACTGCGTTCTGACCCGATCGGTTTTTGAACTGATGGTGTGTACGCACATCAGACCATCAGGCCACTTCAGCGGTGAACCGATGAAAACGGTCCGTCGGACCATTCTTATCGGTTTGGATTGACCGTGTGTGCGCGGCCTTAGAGTCTGCAAAAGACTTGAGACTGGGGCGGAGGTTCACCTTCCAGCAGGACAACGACCCGAAACATACAGCCAGAGCTACAATGGAATGGTTTACATCAAAGCATCTTCATGTGTTAGAATGACCCAGTCACAGTCCAGACCTAAATCACATTGAGAATCTGTGGCAAGACGTGAAAATTGCTGATCACAGACGTTCTCCATCCAATCTGACAGAGCTTGAGATATTTTGCAAAGAAGAATGGGCAACAATGTCCCTCTCTAGATGTGGAAAGCTGGTAGAGACATCCCCAAAAAGACTTGCAGCTGCAATTGCAGAGAAAGGAGGTTCTACAAAGTATTGACTCCGGGGGGCGCCATACAAATGTACCCCCCACACTTTTCACAGATTTATTTGTAAAAACAATTGAAAACCATTTATCATTTTCCTTCCACTTCACAATTATGTGCCACCATAGGTGTGCGCAGCCTATTGCATTAGGGTGTGCACCCCAAAGCTCAAACCTATTTGCATGTGTATATACAGTATACTGATGGTGTCAGCAGAGCGGTGGACGGTGTCAGTAGGGCAGAGATTGGTGTCAGTAGGGCAGTGGACAGTGTTAGTAGTTTATATTTTTATTTTATTTTCAGGAGCCCCATTAGGGAGCTTTGGTGTATTTCTGTGCATTACTGCATGTTTAAAGCAGTATATTCCAGTGTGTTACTGCACGTTTAATGCAGCATATTTCTGTGCATTAGTGCACGTTTAACGTTGTATATTTTGGTGTGTTATGTGCCATTTAATGCTGTATTTTTCTGTGCGTTACTGCATGTTTAACGCAGTATATTTTGATGCAATCTGCACCACACAGGGTGATTAGGGTGTGCCCAGGCACACCTGGCACACCCTGTGCGCACACCTATGTGTGCTACTTTGTGTTGGGCTATCACAAAAAATCCCAATAAAACACATTTACGTCTTTGGTTGTAACATGACAGAATGTGGAAAATTTCAATGGGTATGAATACTTTTTCAAGACACTGTAGCTTTCTAGGGAATATATGAAGACTGGCAGATTGGGGTTTGTAAACAGAACATTTATGCAGGATTTACAGCAAAAGCATTGTCACTCTACTATATATGACAGTAAACACTAACCTTTCTCAACCTTTTTATCATGGAGGGTCCCTTTTCAGGCCTGGACTGGGACAAAAAATAGGCCCGGGCATTTTAGACTGAGAAGCCCGGGGGGTACCGCGGCGGAGGTTAATGGTGGGATGTGGGGTTCCAGCACCTTGTACCTCTGGACCCCTTTACATTACACAGCACCCTGCACCTCTGGACCCCTTTACATTACACAGCACCCTGCACCTCTGGACCACTTTACAATACACAGCACCCTGCACTTCTGGACCCCTTTACATTACACAGCACCCTGCACCTCTGGACCCCTTTATATTACACAGCACCCTGCACCTCTGGACCCCTTTATATTACACAGCACCCTGCACCTCTAGACCCCTTTATATTACACAGCACCCTGCACCTCTGGACCCCTCTATATTACACAGCACCCTGCACTTCTGGACCCCTTTACATTACACAGCACCCTGCACCTCTGGACCCCTTTATATTACACAGCACCCTGCACCTCTGGACCACTTTACATTACACAGCACCCTGCACCTCTGGACCCCTTTACATTACACAGCACCCTGCACCTCTGGACCCCTTTACATTACACAGCACCCTGCACCTCTGGACCACTTTACATTACACAGCACCCTGCACCTCTGGACCACTTTACATTACACAGCACCCTGCACCTCTGGACCACTTTACATTACACAGCACCCTGCGCCTCTGGACCCTTTACATTACACAGCACCCTGCACCTCTGGACCCCTTTATATTACACAGCACCCTGCACCTCTGGACCCCTTTACATTACACAGCCCCCCACAGTTTGTTACACAGACACCCCCCTAACAGTTCTGGACCCCCTGCAAGTTACACTGGGGGGAGACATGACATGCAGCCCGCAGGCCGCCGCGGCCCACCGGGCATATGCCCAGTATGCCCTATGGCCAGTCCGGGCCTGGTCCCTTTGAAACAAAACTTTCAGGTCTCAGAGAACCCCTGCTAAGAATTACTATGCGGTTAATTTACTAAATGCAAATTTCCTGTGCACTGCAAGTGCACTTTGAAGTGCAGTTGCTCTAGATCTGAGAACAGGGCTGGACTGGGACAAAAATTTGGCCCTGGACTTCATCCAGACTGGCCCACTTTGACAGGTCTCTCCCATGGCGGCCGGACAACTCCCGCACCCCCCCCCCCCCCGGCCACCCAAGCCCCTCTCCCTCTTCACTAGCCACTAGCCGCTCTACTTTATTAGAGTAGAATGGCTGGTACTGGTACTTTTATAGGCAGTACCAGTGGGGAAGCTAGACATTATTTCACCCGGGGCAAAGAATCAGTTTGGTGCCCCCCCCTTATGGGACAAGATTAGGCAGAAGTGAGAAACTCCCAGGCCATAGCTATTGAGTCAGCTGTCTGTCCCCTCCCCCCATGCCCCTCTGTCATCCCCCCTGCTCCTCCCCCTGCTTCTTTGTCCCCCCCAGGTGAGCGCTGCGGGGAGGGAGAGGAGGTGAGCGCTGCGGGAAGGGAGAGACAGAGGAGCGGAGGGGACGGCGGTCGACTGTCACTGAAGCCGGCCCACTGAGCCATTGGCCCACCGGGAAACTCCCTGTAGTCCCAATGGCCAGTCCATCCCTGTCTGAGGAAAACTGCATTTTTGCCTGATAGAAATTAACAGAGCTTCCCCTCAGACCTAGAGCAACTGCACTTCAAAGTGCACAGGGAATTTGCCTTTAGTAAATCAACCTCCCCGTAATAATTGCCATACTTAAAATTCAACTCTAGTTTTTGAGGTTAGCTGAAGCTATTTATACAGGTGTTTGCAGTGTAAGGTATTAGTATCAGGCGCTTTAGTATTTATCATTTATTACTTTAGTATTGGAAATTCTGGACCTATCGTTGGAACTTTAGTCATTTAGTCAGCTATGTTTTGCTTTTCTGTGATATTAATCTGCAATGACCTTTTTCATTTCTAAATAGGGTGTGATCTGCCTGGGTTCTGTAACCGCACCTTTCTTCGAAATGCAGTTATGTAATATCAGGTAACAGGAATATTTCATTCGCTTCATAGTTACATGGTTAGTCAGGTTGAAAAAAAGACACAAGTCCGTCTAGTTCAACCATAAAAAAAAATTCAAATAATATATAATATTATACAATCCCATATACCCAATTCTATACCCACAGTTGATCCAGAGGAAGCCAAAAAAAAACCCAGCAGAGCATGAGATCCAATTTGCTACAGCAGGGGAAAAAATTCCTTCCTGATCCCCCGAGAGGCAATAGGATTTTCCCTGGATCAACTTTACCTATAAATGTCAGTACCCAGTTATATTCTGTACATTTAGGAAAGTATCCAGGACTTTCTTAACTACTTGCCGACCAGCCGCCAGTTATATGGCGGCAGGTCGGCTCCCCTGCGCGAGAGCCCATAGCTATACGTCAGGCTCTCGAAGCAGCCACTAGGGGCGCGCGCGCGCCCCCCGCTCGTCCCTGACTCCCGTGCGCGTGCCCGGCGGGCGCGATTGCCGCCCGGCACCCTTAATTGCTCGTTACAGAGCGAGGACCGGGAGCTGTGTGTGTAAACACACAGCTCCCAGTCCTGTCAGGGGAGAAATGCCTGACTGTCTGTTCATACAATGTATGAACAGCGATCAGTCATTTCCCCTAGTGAGGCCACCCCGCCCCCCCTACAGTTAGAACACACCCAGGGAACATACTTAACCCCTTCCTCGCTCCCTAGTGTTAACCCCTTCACTGCCAGTGGCATTTTTATAGTAATCCAATGCATTTTTATAGCACTGATCGCTATAAAAATGCCAATGGTCCCAAAAATGTGTCAAAAGTGTCCGTCATAATGTCGCAGTACCGAAAAAAAAAATCGCTAATCACCGCCATTACTAGTAAAAATAAAAAATATTAATAAAAATGCCATAAAACTACCCCCTATTTTGTAAACGCTATAACTTTTGCGCAAACCAATCAATAAACGTTTATTGCAATTTTTTTTTACAAAAAATATGTAGAAGAATACGTATCGGCCTAAACTGAGAAAAAATTTTTTTTTATCAATTTTTGGGGGATATTTGTTAGCAAAAAGTAAAAAATATTAATTTTTTTCAAAATTGTCGCTCTATTTTTGTTTATAGCGCAAAAACTAAAAAACGCAGAGGTGATCAAATACCACCAAAAGAAAGCTCTATTTGTGGGAAAAAAAGGACGCCAATTTTGTTTGGGAGCCACGTCGCACGACCGCGCAATTTTCAGTTAAAGCGACGCAGTGCCGAATCGCAAAAAGTGCTCTGGTCTTTGACCAGCAATATGGTCGGGGGGTTAAGTGGTTAAAGCAATCTACTGAGCTGGCCAGAACCACCTCTGGAGGGAGTCTATTCCACATTTTCACAGCTCTTATGTCGCGTACCCACGACCGTTTTTCGCTATGTAAAAAATGACATTTTATTTTTATGTCATTAAAAACTATCGTGTGTGGGCTCCAGAGCATTTTTCGCAAAGTAAAAAATGGCCTTTAAAAATTTAGAACATGCTCTAAATGTTTGCGTTTTTAACGTTGTTGTTTTTAACGTCGTAAAAAATGGTCGTGTGTGGGCTTTAGCGTCGTGAAAATAACGTGCATGCTCAGAAGCAAATTATGAGACGGGAGCGCTCGTTCTGGTAAAACTACCGTTCGTAATGGAGATAGCACATTCATCACGCTGTAACAGACAGAAAAGCGCGAATCGTCTCTCACCAAATTTTTACTAACACAAAATCAGCAAATGCAGCCCCAAGGGTGGCGCCATCCGCATGGATCTTCCCCTTTATAGTGCCGTTGTACGTGTTGTACGTCACCGCGCTTTGCTAGAGCATTTTTTTTTCCACGATCGTGTGTAGGCAAGGCCGGCTTAACAATAATCGTTTTGAAAAAAAACATTTTTTTCTAGACCATTAAGAAGAAACCTTTCCGTATTTGGAGATGAAATCTCTTTTCCTCTAGACGTAAAGAGTGCCCCCTTGTCCTCAGTATTGACCGTAAAGTGAAAAACTCAACACCAAGTCCACTATATGGACCCCTTATATATTTGTACATGTTGATCATATCCCCCCTAATTCTCCACTTCTCAAGAGTGAATAAATTTAGTTCTTCTAATCTTTCCTCATAGCTGAGCTCCTCCATGCCTCTTATCAGTTTGGTTGCCCTTCTCTGCACTTTCTCCAGTTCTCCTATATCCTTTTTGAGAACTGGAGCCCAAAACTGAACTGCATATTCCAGATGAGGTCTTACTAATGATTTGTACAGGGGGGCAAAATGATATCTCTGTCTCTGGAGTCCATACCTCTCTTAATACAAGAAAGGACTTTGCTCGCTTTGGAAACCGCAGCTTGGCATTGCATGTTATTATTGAGCTTATGATCAACTAAAACCCCCAGATCCTTCTCCACTACGGATCCCCACAGTGGTACACCCCCTAGTATGTATGATGCCCCCAAGTGCATAACTTTACATTTATCAACATTAGACCTCATCTGTCACATAGTCCCCCAATCAGACAGAGCATTGAGGTCGGCTTGTAAATTGGCGACATCCTGTAAGGACGTTATTCCACTGCATAGCTTGGTGTCATCTGCAAAGACAGAAATGTTACTTTTGATCCCAGACCCAATAGCATTTATAAAGATACTTCACTATAAACTTTTTTCAGGTCTAAGGCAAAGACTTTTACAATAGACACACTCCTATTAATCCCCCCAAAAACGCTTAAACACATTACTAACCCCATACTAAAACACTTGCTGAAAATATGGGACTCAGTTATCTGGGAAGCTGATATCCCCCATTTTCTGCTGGCTACCTTATTTCATAACCCTTCCTTTAGTCCAGGCATGGAGGAGACTGGTGGGTTCTGATGGTGAGTGACCTCAGGGTTTCATTGCATCCAGGACCTCTTAACTTCAAAAAGGGTCCTGACCTATAACCCTTTGTGCACCTCCCACAAGATTCCCCCATCGGAACCGTTTCACTATCTCCCATTATGCAACTTCGTCCAATCACACCTGAGACACACATACTCATTGCTCATTCTTATTACTTTTGAGCACATTTGCCACACGGACCCTTTGACAAAATGCACTCTGTCCTTGATCTACAAAACCTTGTTATTGGCGGGGGGAGGGGGGGGGGTGGACCCAAATGGCCCCTTACCGTGCATCTAGCTAAAAAACTAGGGGCTCACCCCAGGGTGTGAGATCCTTCCATGTCCTGCTCCAATCTGCCCCTTATACCTCCTTCCCTACATTACACCCCCCCCCTTTTTTTTCATTCTTCTCCATTCCTTAACTCCACATCCTTTCGGCCTCCTTCTCATGGGCCGCAGTAAGCCTTGAGACAGTATGAGCCCTTCTCTATCCCAACCAAATCTTCGAGGCTTATCTGCGCTCATGACATGTATCGCCCCACTAACGAGTGCAAATTCCTCACTTTTCTGAGGTACTATGGTGACTCCCTAATCCTGCTGCAGTTATACTAAATATCTGTAACCCTTATTACCCTTTACTGCTCTCCGATGTCAAATTATGAGTGATCTCTGCATTGCAACTTTGGTACAAGATTTGTGAAACGCTCTACCTCTTTATTCATTGTGCAACTGCATTTCCAAAACTTTATTAAAAACTATTGAAACAGAAAAACATACTGGGCCAGATTCAGGTACAATTGCGGCGGCGCAACGTAACCCGTTTACGTTACACCGCCGCAAGTTTTCAGTGTTAGTGCCCGATCCACAAAGCACTTACCTATAAACTTGCGGCGGTGTATCGTAAACACATCCGGCGCAAGCCCGCCCAATTCAAATGGGGCGTGTACCATTTAAATTAGGCACGCTCCCGCGCCGGACGTTCTGCGCATGCTCCGGTAGCAATTTTCCTGACGTGCTTTACGCGAAAGTACGGCGGCGCGACGTGTTTGTAAACCGCGACGTGCGTAACGTACTTACGCCGAAAAAAAAAAATCGAAATCGACGCGGGAACGACGGTCATACTTTAACATGGCTGGTGTAAAGTTAAGCAATGAAAAAGATTGCTTAACTTTGCGACGGGAAACTAAGACTTGCGCCGACGTAACAAGCGCGAAAACCGTTGTGGATCGCCGTAACTGCTAATTTGCATACTCGACGCTGGAAAACGACGCAAACTCCACCCAGCGGCGGCCGAGGTACTGCATCCTAAGATCCGATGGTATAAAACACTTACACCTGTCGGATCTTAGGGCTATCTATGCGTAACTAATTCTATGAATCAGTCGCATAGATACTCTGAGAGATACGACGGCGTTTCAGAGAAACGCCGGCGTATCTCTTCTGTGAATCTGGCCCACTATTATTAACCTAATGTACCTCAGCTTATCATGGTGCAGATTTGTCATCTTACTTTTCACATTTGAATGTACTGTACAAAATTGCATGAGACAACGCCTAGTCATAATGCCCAAAAGTGATATCTTACTCTATCTTTTTACTGTGAGTGAAGCCTTAAAATAATGTTTAGGTCCCAGGGAACCTCTGCTAAAAATGTCTGCTTCTACTGTTTACGGTACATTAGCAACAGTATACTGCTGAAAGAAGAGCCCTGCTTACATTGGTGGTCTATGGAAAGAATGGTTCTTACAACGTTTTCTTATATTGGTGGTTAGCTGGAAGAATGCACCTTACACTGGAGCGCATTGAGAAAAATGCTCCTTAAAATGGTGGTCACTTGGAAGAATGCTCCTTACATTGGTGGTCAGTGGGAAGAATGCTCCTTACATTGGTGGTCAGTGGGAAAAATGCTCCTTACATTGGTGATCAGTGGGAAGAATGTCCCTTACATTGGTGATCAGTGGGAAAAATGCTCCTTACATTGGTGATCAGTGGGAAGAATGTTCCTTACATTGGTGATCAGTGGGAAGAATGTTCCTTACATTGGTGATCAGTGGGAAGAATGCTCCTTACATTGGTGATCAGTGAGAAGAATGTTCCTTACATTGGTGGTCAGTGGGAAGAATGTCCCTTACATTGGTGGTCAGTGGTAAGAATGCTCCTTACATTGGTGATTAGTGGGGAGAATGCTCCTTACATTGGTGATTAGTGGGGAGAATGCTCCTTACATTAGTGGTCAACAAGAATAATGCACCTTACATTTGTGGTTAGTTGGAAGAATGCTCCTTACTGTGGCGGTTAGTTGGAAGAATGTTCTGGTAAATTAGTAGTCTGTGGAAAGAATATTGTGTTACAATGGGGAAGGGAGGGGGTGTCAGTGGAAAAAAATGTGTTTACAATGGTGGTCATTTGGAAGAATGCTCCTCATATTGGTGATTCTTGGGAAGAATGCTCCTTACATTAGTGGCCAGCTTGAAGAATGCTCCTTATATTGGTGGTACTGGTTAGTTGGAAGAATGCCCTTTATATTGGTGGTTAGTTGGAAGAATGCTCCTTACACTAGGGGACAGTGAGAAGAATGTTCATTACATTGGTGATCAGTGGGAAGAATACCTTTTACATTGGTAGTCAGTGGGAAGAATGTTCCTTACATTGGTGGCCAGTGGGGAGAATGCTCCTTACATTCGTGGTTAGCAAGTAGAATGCCCATTACATTCATGGTTAGAAGAAAGAATGCTCCGTACATTGGTGGTTAGTTGAAAGAATGCTCCTTACATTGGTGGTTAGTTGGATGAATTCTCCTTACATTGGTGGTTAGTTGGAAGAATTCTCCTTACATTGGTGGTTAGTTGGAAGAATTCTCCTTACATTGGTGTTTAGTTGGAAGAATTCTCCTTACATTGGTGTTTAGTTGGAAGAATTCTCCTTACATTGGTGGTTAGTTGGAAGAATTCTCCTTACATTGGTGGTTAGTTGGAAGAATACTCCTTACTTTGGTAGTTAGTTGGAAGAATGTTCTGTTAAATTGGTAGTCTGGGGAAGGGGGGCAGTGTTTAAAATGTGGTGGTCAATGAAGTGCCTTCATACATTGTGGGACATTAGAAGGACTGCTCCTTAAATTGGTGCTAAGTAGGAAGAAAGTCCCCCTTAATTAAAGACAGATGACTAATCATTGCAACAGTTACTTTCCTCTAAAAAGGAAACTGAAGCTCCACAGGTATTATTCCACTGCTCTGCTGCGTGGCTCTGTGTCTTGTCGGAAACTATGCAGGTGCCATTAGGTGGGACACCTGGAAATCACAGAAGTGGGCATCGCTGCACCAACAGCTACGCCCCATGCCGGGCGGCTGCCTTGCTGCTTAGTGAACACAGGAGGTTGCTCTCTCAGCATGGGCTCCACTCAGAGAACACATTGCGTTTGCTCAATGAATGCAACGCATTCTCTGATTGGACGGTGGAGGTGAAGGTGGAGAGGCAGGGTGTTGATATCACAATATCCACCTTATCCAATCAGAGAAAACATTGCATTTATTGAGAAAATGAAAAGTGTCCTCTGAATGGCGCTCATGCCGAGAGGCAGACCTCCTGTGTTCACTAAGCAGCAGGGCAGTTGCTCGACACAGGACCTGAACGCAAGTGGAGGTCACTGTAGTAGCCGTGCCTATTATAGTGGTTTCCAGTTTCTAGTGGGATCCCACAGGTATGGCACATACAGTCAGGGCCGGGACAAGGGGTGGGCAGGAGGGGAGGCTGCCCTGGCCACTGTGGTATAATGTGAGGTGGGGGGGGGGGGTGCCATAATGAAATTGGGGGGAGACGGAGTTTGTGTTGGAAGATGTAATTTGGGGGCATCAGGGTAAGTCTTGTTCTAGAAGGGGAAATTTGGTGGGGCTAAGAGTGGTGATTTAACCACTTCCAGACCGCCGCACGACTATATACGTCAGCTGTTTGAATGGGGATATCTCTGTTATGGCAGCAGCTAGCTTCCATAACCCAGATATCCTTGCCTTCAGCTGGTGGTCCGGTTTCCGATAATGGTGGTCTCTGCAGTGGATTCACCGTGAGATCACCGTTATTGGTAGCGGGAGAGGGGCCCCCCTTCCTGCCGCTCTAACGTGCCCTCCGCCGCTTACCGGGTCCTTTTCGTGGCTGGGTATGGAGACGAGTGAGGGAAAGATGGCCCCCACCCGTCTCCATACCATAGCAGGGCGGAAGCGGGCCTTTTTTTTTTTTCATTGCATTTTAGTGTAAACATGAAATGTGAGGTCTTTTTGACCCGGATTTCATATTTAAGAGGACCTGTCATGCTTTTTTCTATTACAAGAGATGTTTACACAAATTTAATTTTTTTTTTAAAAATCAGTGTAAAAATAAAAAAAATTAAAGCGGGAGTTCACCCGAATTTTTTTTTTTTAACATTAGATTGATGCTCATTTTGTCAAGGGGAATCGGGTAGTTTTTTTAAAATCGAAGCAGTACTTACCGTTTTAGAGAGCGATCTTCGGATACTTTCGGAAAATCGTGACGTGATGTATGCGACCATCGGAAGCCTGTCGGAAAACTGTCAATCAAATAGGAACGCCCAGGCCTGAAGACCATACCCGGAAGCGGCGGAGAAGATCGCTCTCTAAAACGGTAAGTACTGCTTTGATTTTAAAAAAACTACCTGATTCCCCTTCACAAAATGAGCATCAATCTAATGTTAAAAATTAAGTTTTCTGGTGAACCTCCACTTTAAGTAAAAAAAATATATAAAACAAAGAAAATTCTTAAAGCGCCCTGTTCCGACAAGCTCTTGCACAGAAGGGATCTGTATGTCCAAATGGAGACAAGGGTTAAACTTTTTTCACCTAACTACCATTAATGTTTTGTCCCAAGATCAGTACAACACCCTGCAACAAATCTGTAAGCTATTACTATTTAATTACTGTTATTATGTACACTTGGGGATAGTGATTGTGCTAACAATATCATTATCATTGATGACTCAATGGGCAGTATCCAGGCTGACACAGCCAATATCTTATCAATGATCTGGAAGGGTTGTCTGTATAACTTACTTGTAACTACATCTTCAGCTATCAGTTAACGCCTGCTCCTCTAGTATGCCTAGGGATGAGCAACTATTAGGTTAATTATGTTGTCACGCTCCTGGCGAGTTTGGCACTGGTCTTATCTCCCGTATTTTTGACCTGGAATTAGACTTGGCATCTGGAGCTTTCTGTTTCTCTCACTTTTTTTTAATGCATGTTACAAAATGTACCGTATTTATCGGCGTATACCGCGCACTTTTTTGCCCTGAAAAGCCGATACCCGCGCCGAGTTTTGAATACTGCGCCGACATATATCGAGCGCAGTACACTCAGGTATAGTCGGGCAGTCTCGGCACCTTCCGCGCTCACGTCCTGGACGTACAGGACGTCAGCGCGAGAGTTGCCGAGCATTGCCGACAATACACGAGTGTACCGCGCTCTGTATATGTCGGCGCAGTATTCAAACTCGGCGCGGGAAACGAGCGGGGAGGACGCGAGGACGCAGCAGAAGGACGCCGGACCCGACGAAGAGGACACCCGAAGCCGCAGAAGGACGCCAGACCCGACGAAGAGGACACCCGAAGCCGCAGAAGGACGCCGGACCCGACGAAGAGGACACCCGAAGCCGCAGAAGGACGCCGGACCCGACGAGGCCGCCGATGGACGCCGCGCAAGACACCAAAACTGTAAGTACAAAAAAAACTTTTTTTCCACAGGATTGGGGGCAACTTTAGGGGTGCGCGGTATACGCGGGAGCGCGTTATACCGCGATAAATACGGTACTTTCAATTTAAGACACTTGTAATTAAACCTAAAATGAAAAAATAATAAAATATAGCTCACCTTCCACTTCTTCCAGTAGTTTGTTGTTTTTCTAATGTAAATGTTCTTTATCTAACGTTCCAGTCAGTTTTCTGACTCCGGGGTCCTTGGGTGACAACACTCTCTGAGCAGCTCTCTGTGCAGGAGCAGAGTTGTCACCCACAGGCTGGCACCTACAGCTTGGTATCCATAGGGGGTGCAAGGCATCAGGAAATGCTAATATAACTAGAGATAGATCTGCACCTGTGTATATAGTACAGATGCAGAAACTGCAGGAAACAATGGGGAACAATTGACAGCATGATAGTCAAGGATAATGCCGCGTACACAGGACCGTTATTCATGTCATGGAAAAAAACGAAGTTTTTCTCAACGTGATTCCTCTCAAGCCGGCCTTGCATACACACGATCCTGATAAAAAATGCTCGAGTAAAGTGCGATGACGTACAACACATACGACGGCACTATAAAGGAGAAGTTCCATTCGAAAGGCGCCACCCTTTGGGTCGATTATGCTTATTTCCTGTCTTATAACTTGCTTCTGAGCATGTGCGTTTTTTTCCCCGTCGTTAAAGCATACACACGACCAATTTAGAGCAGGTTCTAAATTTTTAATGCCCATTTTTCTCGTCGAGAAAAATGCTCTGGAGCCTACACACGACCGTTTTTAAAAAATTGCATTTTTCTCGTCATGAAAAACGGTAGTGTGTACGCCAGATCTTTCTGGAGGGACCATGCAGTCAAACGTGGGTTTCGAATTGCTTTTCTCACAATCCTGCGAGCTGTTCTGTCTGATATTTTTCTTGGTCTTCCAGATCTTGCTTTAACTTCCACTGTTCCTGATGACTGCCATTTCTTAATTACATTCCGAACAGAGGATATTGACATCTGAAAACGCTTTGCTATCTTCTTATAGCCTTCTCCAGCTTTGTGAGCGTCAACTATTTTCACTTTCAGTTTTCTAGACAACTGCTTAGAAGAAGCCATGGTGCTGATTGTTGGGGCAAGGTCAGATGAGTCTGGGCATTTAAAACCTTTGAGATTGACATCACCTGGTCTTCCCAGACGATGATTGAGAACAATCCATGACACTGGCAGGTCTCAGCTTTGCAAAGGGGGCAGTACAAGATATTAACTCTGCATGGTGCCCAAACTTTTGCAGACGCCATTTTTTTGTTTTCTGTAATTTTGAAAGTGTAAATGATGGAAATAAAAGCTAACTTTTTATTACATATTATAAGAATGTGTAATCTGTAATTTGATGCCTTTTGGAGATTTTCCCATCTTTCCTTGGCTTCGTTATGCACATTAATACAAATTTTTACCTGGGGTGTCCAAACTTTCGATCCCCACTGTATATTTACCCTTTGATGTCTAGGTGTCCTCATACCATGAGTTTACTTTTACTTTACTTTTTTAAATACTATCTTAATATTTACTGGTGATATATGTCAATACTATACTGTTTTACAAGTCTGTGTATATAGATTGTTCTATATGTAAAAAACTTTTTTTATGAATAAATACTTATAGATTTTTACAATGATTACCTGTACTGTCAAAAGTCCATTTCATTAGCTCAGATTAATCTCCAATCCCTCCAAAATTGATGAAAAGACGAGAAGAAAACTGGTCAGGGAGGCTGCCAAGAGGCCTACAGCAACATTAAAGGAGCTGCAGGAATATCTGGCAAGGCTGTGTGGTACATGTGACAACAATCTCCCGTATTCTTCATGTTTGGGCTATGGGGTAGAGTGGCAAGATGGAAGCTTTTTCCTACGAAGAAAAACATCCAAGCCCAGCTAAAGTTTGCAAAAACACATCTCCCAAAAGCATGTGGGAAAATGTGTTTTGGTCTGATGAAACCAAGGTTGAACTTTTTGGCCATAATTCCAAAAGATATGTTTTGGTGCAAAAACAACACTGCACATCACCAAAAGAACACCATACACACTGTGAAGCATGGTGGTGACAGCATCATGCTTTGTTTTTTTTTCTTCAGCTGGAACAGGGGCCTTAGTCAAGGTAGAGGGAATTATGAACAGTTCCAAATACCAGTCAATATTGGCACAAAACCTTCAGGCTTCTGCTAGAAAGCTGAACACGAAGAGGAACTTTATCTTTCAGCATGACAATCACCCAAAGCCTACATCCAAATCAACAAAGGAATGGCTTCACCAGAAGAAGATTAAAGTTTTGGAATGGCCCAGCCAAAGCACAGACCTGAATCTGTGCCTCGTAGGCTGATCTGAAGAGGGCTGTGCACAGGAGATGTCCTCCAATCTGACAGATTAGGAGTGTTTTTGCAAAGAGTAGTGGGCAAATATTGCCAAGTCAAGATGTGCCATGCAGATAGACTCATACCCAAAAAGACTGAGGCCCAGATTCTCAAAAGAGATACAACGGCGCATCTCCAGATACGCCGTCGTATCTCTGCCTAGCGCCGTCGTATCTATGCGACTGATTCTTAGAATCAGTTACGCATAGATATTCATTAGATCTGACAGGCGTAAGTCTCTTACGCTGTCGGATCTTAAATGCAATTTTTTTTTTCCCCGCTAGGTAGCGCTTCCGTCGATTTCCCTTTTGAGTATGCAAATTAGCTAGATACGCGAATTCCCGAACGTACGCGCACCTGACGCAGTAAAGTTACGACGTTTACTTTAGGCTTTTCCCGGCGTAAAGTTGCCCCTGGGTCTATCAGGCGCAGCCAATGTTAAGTATGGCTGTCGTTCCCGCGTCGAAAATTTATAAATTTACGTTGTTTGCGTAAGTCGTCCGTGAATGGGGCTGGACGTCATTTACGTTCACGTCTAAACCAATGACGTCCTTGCGACGTCATTTGGAGCAATGCACACTGGGATATTTGACGGACGGCGCATGCGCCGTTCGTTCGGCGTGGTGACGCGCTTCATTTAAATGATACACGCCCCCTACCCGCCGAATTTGAATTACGCCGCGTGATTCACGCTACGCCGCCGCAACTTTGTGAATAAAGCACTTGCCTGAAAAACTTGCGGCGGCGTAACGTAAATGAGATACGTTACGCCCGCACATTTTTGCGCCCATCTACGTGAATCTGGGCCTGAGTGCTGGAATAAAATCAAAAGGTGCAACCATATTATTATTATTTTTTATTTTTACTTCCTAAAAGATTCCAGTTTGTTCAATTGAATTGTACAGTTTACAGGTCACATTAAAGGTGGGAAAAGTTCTGAAATGATTTATCTTTATCTCATTTTTTTACATCACAGAAACCTGACATTTTAACAGGGGTGTGTAGACTTTATATATCCACTGTATATCTCATAGATTGTAGACTCTATAATGTTAGGGTTAACCAATCAATATATGATTATTTGTAATTTTTTTTATTGGATATGTTTTATAGCAGAACGTAAAAAATTGTTTGTTTTTTTTCAAAATTGTTGGTCTTTTTTTTGTTTATAGCGGAAAAAAATTAAAACGTAGACCTGATCAAATACCACCCTTAGGCCCCTTTCACACGGAGCAATGGAGGTGCAGTGACAGTATAGCGGTGCGATTTTTAGCGCCGATATACCGTCGTATTTACTGCAATATTTGGCTGCTGGCGGTGCAGTTTTAACCCCCGCTAGCATCCGAAAAAGGGTTAATTACGCCCGCAATACGCTTCTGCAGAGGCGCATTACTGCGGTTTCTCATTGATTTCAATGGGAAGGAGCGGTAAACACCCCGCTCCAAAGATGCGCCTAGCAGGACTTTTGGAGCGGTCCTACTAGCGCACCGCTTCAGTGTGAAAGTCTTCGGGCTTTCACACTGAAGACTGCAGGGCACAATTTCTTTAGGCGGTAAACAGCGCTATTTTTAGCGCTAAACCGCCTGAAAAACGTGTGAAAGGGGCCTTAGAAAGCTCTAAATGTGGGGAAAAAAATAAATATATGAATAAAAAACATAAATTGTATTTGTGTACAGCGTTGCATGACCGTGCAATTGTCGGTTAAATTAACGCAAGGGCCGTATCGCAAAAAAGTGGCCTGGTCATGAAGAGGGTAAATCTTCTGGAGGTCAAGTAGTTATTATTAACACTTCCCATCCTGGGTAATGTCAAATGATGTCCACAAGGTGGCTCTGCCATCCTGGGTGGATGTCATATGACATCCTAGGGCCTCCCGGGCCGCTAGGAGGTGCGCGCGTGCCCACAGCGTCAGCTGAGTGCGGATGCACGTGTGCGGCCGCAATTACCGCCACGTACCCACGATTGGCAGTTACAGAGCCAGGGACGTGGATCTCCGTGTGTAAACACAGAGATCCACGTCCTGTCAGGGAGAGGAGACCGATGGTGTGTCCCTTGTACATAGGGACAGCGATCGGTCACCTCCCCCAGTCAGTCCCCTCCCCTCACAGTTAGAATCACTCCCTAGGGAACACATTTAACACCTTGATCACCTCCTAGTGTCAACCCCTTCCCTGCCAGTCACATTTAAACAGTAATCAGTGCATATTTATAGCACTAATCGCTGTATAAATGTGAATGGTCCCAAAATAGTGTCAAAAGTGTCCGAACTGTCCACCGCAATATCGCAGTCCTGACAAAAATTGCAGATTACCGCCTTAAAACTATCCCCTGTTTTGGAGGCGCTATAACTTTTGCGCAAACCAATCACTATACCCTTATTGCGATTTATTTATTTATTGATGAAAAATATGTAGAAGAATACATATCGGCCAAACACTGAGAAAAAAAATAGTTTGTTTTAAAAAGAAATGGGATATTTTTTATAGCAAAAAGTAAAAAATATTGTGTTTTTCTTCAAAACTGTCATATTTTTTTGTTTATAGCGCAAAAAATAAAAAATAAAAACCGCAGAGATAATCAAATACCACCAAAAGAAATCTCTATTTGTGGGAAAAAAAGGACGTCAATTTTGTTTGGGAGCCACGTCGCACGACCGCGCAATTGTCATTCAAAGCATGACAGTGCTGAAAGCTGAAAATGGGCCTGGGCAGGAAGGGGGTGAAAATGCCTGGTATTGAAGTAGTTAATAATAATAATAACAACAGGAATAATACTAATACTCCACCCTTTATCCTCCTGCAGACAGCACTCTACTGCTCTCCCGCTCACATTTCTGTTTATATATATATATGAAACTAATTTGAATATACAGTACAAAATAAATTCCAAAAACGAATCATTCTACCGAACCTTTCACACTGGGGCGGGAGGTGCGGCCGAATAGCGCAGCGAAATTAGCGGTAAAGCGCCGCTAAAAATAGCGGCGCTTTACCGCTAATTTCGTGACGCTATTCGGCCGCTAGCGGGGCCGTTTTACCCCCGCTAGCGGCCAAGAAAGGGTTAAACCGCCCACAATGGGCCTCTGCAGAGGCGCATTCCTGGCGGTATAGCCGCGCTGTCCAATTGATTTCAATGGGCGGGAGCGGTATACACACCGCTTCTTCACCGCTCCTAAGATGGGGCTAGCGCACCGCTCCAGTGTGAGAGCCCTCAGGGATTTCACGCTAGAGAAACAGCAGCAGCTATTTAGGGTCGGTTTGCAGGCACTTTTTTTAGCGCAATAGCGCCTGCAAACCTCTCCAGTGTGAAAGGGGACTAAGGAATGTGACGAAACTAAACTCATAACTTAAAGCGGTTCCACCCAAAAGTGAAACTTCCACTTAATCTACTCCTCGCCCCCTTACATGCCACATTTGGCATGTCATTTTTTTTGGGGGGGGGAGTGGGGGCTTCAGGGGAAGTGGGACTTCCTGTTCCACTTCCTCCTTCCGCCGAGGGGCTGCAAAGGCGAATAGTCTAATTGCCTTTTGGCAGCCCCTCCTGTAGGCGATCGCCTGGGACACGTGACAGGTCCCAGGCGATCGCCTGTCCAATCAGATGGCGCAGCGCCGCTCACGCATGCGCAGTAAATGCCCGGCCGTGAAGCCGAAAGCTGTCACGGCCGGGTGCCCACAGTTAGGATGGAGACGCCGGCGGAGAGGGGGGAGAGGAGCGGACGGTGGAGCAGGTAAGTGTATGGTTATTAAAAGCCAGCAGCTACACTTTTTGTAGCTGCTGACTTTTAATAAACATAAAAAATTAGTGGAACACCCCTTTAACAAACGAATCCGAAACGAAATGAATTTTTCCATCGTGATCATCTCTAATACTCAGTATGAATGAATTACACCCACTTTTCACTGCATGCCATGGGTCCCTTTCCCCTTACAGTGTCTCTCAATCCTAAATTCTAAAGTTGTCAGGTAGAGCTATACACTACGGTAAAGTGACACTAAAATGTATTTTCACTATCTGTGTATTTTTTTCTGGCTTTTATTATAATAGTGAGACTATTGTAGTTGTATAGAGCTTGTATAGAGGTAAAATGGTCCACTCTGGGTGTCAAATCGGTATTCACATTTTTTTTATCCAGTCAGGGTTTCCATCTATTTTAGTGTTGCCTTTGTTTCCATTAAAGTGGAGGTTCACCCAAAAAAACAATTTTTTAACCTTAGATTGGCGGTGGGAAATGATAGTGTTGAACTTGTTATGACAAAGTGAATCGACAACACATAGCAATGTGAACAAATGAAAAGTCCATATATAGTAAATCAAAAAAGCAGTAAGTCACTGAAAAATGCACCGCCGGTGAATGATCTTCTATGATGGACGATTCTATACACCACGGTGAAATAAAATGGATGAATATGTGAAAAATGACCACCACCGGGAGGGGAGCCTTACCGGAAGTATTGAACCCTAGTAAGCATACGCTCAAAGGGTCAATACAGACTGTGTGTGAGTCGATTAAACCACATCAATCGGATCTGGACATACAGATGAAACGATGGCTTGAAAACATCACTTTAAACCAGAGCAGGGGGAGTAACAGCGTCTTGAAGGTAACTCCCAAGAGATCAGATCGTATCCAAGGTACATAAAAGAAAACGAGGTCGCATAGTGTAATACCGTAATATTAATGAAATGTATTAACGGTTAAAAACACTTACAGTTTCGATGAAAACAAAGGGCATCAATGAAAAGTTGCGCATGGCAGCAGCAGAGTCCCGACGCGTTTCGCAATAGTTTGCATCATCACCCCAGATGATGTAAACTATTGCGAAACGCGTCGGGACTCTGCTGCTGCCATGCGCAACTTTTCATTGATGCCCTTTGTTTTCATCGACACAGATAGCGCAGATTTTTTCTTGTTCTTTTTTAACCTTAGATTGGGCCTTACGGGAAGCAGAATCGGGTGTTTTGATTAAAATCAATGCAGTACTTACCGTTTTTGAGATAGATGTTCTCCGCCGCTTCCGGGTATGGGCTGCTGAACTGGGCATTCCTATTTGATTGACAGCCTTCCGACCGTCGCATACAGCGCGTCACCAGTTTCCGAATGTAGCCGAACGTCGGTGCGCAGGCGCCGTATAGAGCCGCACCGACGTTCGGCAACTCGTGACGTGCTGTATGCGACTGTCGGAAGGCTGTCATTCAAATGGGAACGCCCAGTCCCGAAGACCATACCCGGAAGCGGCGGGAGAACATCTATCTCTAAAAAGGTAAGTACTGCATTGATTTTAAACAAAACACCCGATTCTGCTTCCCGTAATTAGCCTCAATCTAATGTTAAAAAAAAAAATTTGGGTGAACTCCCGCTTTAACTACAATGCGTGTTGTTGAAATGTGATTCTTGACGAAACTTTAGGGAAATAGAAAATCGAAATTTCGCTCATCATCCCTACTGGTGACCGAAGGGTTGGAACCTGCGCCAAAGCAGTATTGTTTCTTGGCCATCAGATGTCCAAACACAGCTTTGTCCTCGTCTTTACTTAGCAGGTTGCAGAATAAGCACATCTCTCATCACCTCTGAATTAGGAGCAGATTGTTGTTTATTTTTTCTAGGTTTGAAAACCAAATTTCTGTGTAATGAAGCTGATGTTATCTATGTGTGTCAATAGAAATCACAAGCTAATTGTGCGGGGAAATTCCCATGGGGTGAGATGAAGTGGAAGTAACACCAGTAGCGGTGGCTGACAGTCTAAGTGTTCTCAGGTGTTAATTAGGACTATTCACTGAGTGTTTACACATCTGCAGTTATGACGTGGCACCACCTGCATACAAGTATCTGGATCTATTTCAGTGGCAGTGTGTTCATTAAGGGTGCACGGGCGCCACCCCCTCTGTCATGCCACCCCCTATATGACTAATGGAATCTATCCATGGCCACTGCTGCCACCCCCTATTCAGACATCCGTCTCCTTTTCGGACACCAGAATTACAGCGGCATGTTTTTTTTTTTGAAGCACTCGATTAGAGCCATAGACTCTAGTAGGCTTAAAAAAAGGTGGACTTGGAACGCAGAGCCTTGCGTTCGGACCCTACCAAGGTGTGTTAGAACAGCAAATTAATATTTGCGTTTATAACACTGAACTGCCTCTCCGCCAATCAGGAAGCACGAGCCTAATACCTGTCAACTGATTGGCTGAAGGCAGAGGCGATCCTATTGGATGCCTACCGGAAAGGAAGAAGAGATGCAGGTAAGCATGGAGGACCTGCTGCTCATCCCACAAAGCTCGCCGCCGTCACCCGCTGCCTGACCCGCCACCAAGATGTGGTAAGTGCCGGGCAGACAGCGGGTGGACGCGGGTCACAGTGGCTGCATTTGATGGGGCACAAGTGGCTGCATATGATGGGGCACAAGTGGCTGCATATGATGGGGCACAAGTGGCTGCATATGATGGGGCACAAGTGGCTGCATATAATGGGGCACAATGGCTGCATTTGATGGGGCACAATGGCTGCATTTGATGGGGCACAGTGGCTGCATTTGATGGGGGGGGTTCAGTGTTTTTCAATTTGTTTGCGTCCCCCCAAAAGTTTTGAGCACCAGCCGCCACTGATCTGTTCAGTAAAGGTGCAAAAAGACCAATAATCTTCGGTAAAGTGCAGAAGTAACACACAACAGAAAATCAGTTCCCAGTGTGCCATTAGATCGCTTAAACCAATTGTCGCTAAAGATTTTCTGGCATTCAACTGGTTTTCAATTAATAATTTAGGGAATGTACAGTGTTTTGGTATATTTTTTTGTTTTTAATGTATTTGATGAAAATACACTACTTGGCTAAAAGTTTGTAGGCACCTGACCATCTACACTTTATGACCAAAGTAGGTGGACACACGCTTCAAGTTACTGAATTCAGGTGCTTCCAATGAAGAGTACTGTGTAGCACGGTGTTAGGACCCTATAGTAATTCCATGAGAAAATTATGCGGCAATGCCACTAGATGCCCCCAAATGCTCACAATTTATATAGAGCAGTGTTGGTCAACTTTCTTCATAAGGGGGTCCTCGGGTGTGGCCTCCAACATCACCAAAAAGCTGTGCATAAAAATAGGTGAATATTCAGTATCAGAGACAGTAGACACACAATAGGATATATTCAAAGACAATGGACATGATGCAAGAAATGAGCAGAGGCTGTGGGCATGCTGCAAGAGATGATCAGAGGATGTGGGCATGATGGAAGGGATCATACTTCTTCAGAAATCGTGCTGCTACACCAAAATAACCCTTATGCCGCGTACAGACGGTCGTTTTATGCGATGTAAAAAAACGACATTTTCGGTGAAGTAAAAAACGACGTTTTTGAAACTTCAATTTTCAAAGATGAAGTTGCCTACACACCATCGTTTTTTCACAATGTTCTAGCAAAGCGAGGTTATGTTCACCACGTTTTTCCATTGAAGCTCGCTTCATAACTAGCTTCTGGGCATGCGCAGGTGTAAAAACGTCGTTTGAAACGTCGTTTTTTGCTACACACGGTCAATTTCTGTGAAGTAAAAAACGACGTTTTGAAAAACGACACATAGAATTGAAGCATGCTTCAATTTTTTTTTGTTGTTTTTTACAAGACATAAAGCGACGTTTTCCCCCACACACGGTCAATGAAATTGACGTTTTTTAAAAACGTCGTTTTTTAACATCGCATAAAACGACCGTCTGTACGCGGCATTAGGCTCCATTCACATTGTAACGCCGCGTACGCGGCGTATTTTGCCGCGATTAGTTAACTTTTTTTCCACAAAGAATTTCCATTGATGTCTATGGCCGAACGCCAATGCCGCCTGAAAAAAAGGGTCCGGGACTTGTTTTCAGGCGGCAGGCGTACGGCGTCTAGGAGATGTGAACCATCTCATAGACATCAATGGAAATTCTCCCCTCCAGCGGCACGGGCGTCGCGCTTCAGGCGTTTTGTCGCCTAGGTGTGAATGAGGGCTTAATAACAAACAGGATGAGATGGAGACTCATGTTCTCGGATAGGCCTAGTACTCAGGCATTCAATTGTCCAATCAAATAGAAATAAATCCGGCACCATGATGTCTTAAAGATAAAACATACCGTATTTGCCGGCGTATAAGACGACTCGGCATATAAGACGACCCCCTAACATGCTGCTAAAAACGGTGGTTTTGTAGTCTACTCCAGGGTTTCTCAACTCCAGTCCTCGAGGCGCCCCAACAGGTCATGTTTTCAGGCTTTCCATTTTTTTGCACAGGTGATTTGATCAGTTTCACTACCTTAGTAATTACCACAGCCAATTCATCTCAGGGAAATCCTGAAAACCTGACCTGTTGGGGCGCCTCGAGGACTGGAGTTGAGAAACACTGGTCTACTCACCGTATTAGACGACCCCCTTGTGTGGAAGTAATGAAGAAGCCCGCCGGGTGCTCTGTACAGCTGTATGTAGTTTGTAAAATGCGTGCCACGCTCAGCGCTGCGCACAGCCAATCACTATGCTCGATCGATATCAGTTGCCTGGAGCTCTGTACGGCTGCATGTATTCTGTATATGCGCGCTCAGCCAATCCCAATGCACTGTGTGATGACAGAGCATGCTAAGCCTGCTCGGATTGGATAACAACCTCTGCCAATCCGAGCAGGCTACATCGGGATTGGCTAAGCGGCGCATATACAGAATACATGCAGCCGTACAGAGCACCCGGCAGCTGATATCGATTGAGCAGCTGCTATACCCGGAGAATAAGACGACCCCCGGATTTTGGCTGTGAAATTCGTCTTATACGCCGGAAAATACGGTATACGATTTTATTAGATACATCCATAAAAAGGAATCAATACCTGTAATTATTGATGCGTCTCAGCCTCTTATATCGGCCTTAGTCAAAATGACTAAGGCCGATGTAAGAGGCTGAAACTTGTGGTGCCAGATTTTTTTTCTCTTTGATTGGATGATGCAAAAGATGGCCAGAGACTGCAGGCATGATACAATAGATGGTTATAGACTGTTGATATGATACAAGAGATGGTCAGAGACTGTTGACATGATACAACAGATTATCAGAGTGCAGGCATCATACAAGAAATAGTGAGAGATTTTGGACATGGTACAATAAATGTTCAGTCTATGGACATGATACAAGAGATGATCTGAGAATGTGGGCATGATACAAGAGATGATCTGAGAATGTGGGCATGATACAAGAGATGATCTAAGAATGTGGGCATGATACAAGCCGTGGTCAGAGATTGTGGGCATGAGGCAAGAAATGGTTAGAGAATGCGGACATGATACAAGAAATGGGCAGAGACCATGGACATTATACAAGGGATGATCTGAGAATGTGAGCATGATACAAGAGGTGGTCAGAGACTATGGGTTTGATACAAAACATAGTCAGAGACTGCGGTCATGTTGCAGGAGACTCTCATAGACTGTGAACTTGCTATAGAAATTGCTGGAGACTGAGAACCTGCTTTAAGAGAATCAGACTGGAGACACATTACACAAGACTGCTAGAGATCACGGGCTAGATCCGCGTAAACCTATCTCACGATCCGCCGCCGCAAGTTTTTGAGGCAAGTGCTTTATTCAGAAAGCACTTGCCTGTAAATTTGCGGCAGCGTATCGTAAATCCCCTGGCGGAATTCAAATTCCGCGGGTAGGGGGCGTGTAAAATTTAAATCAGGCGCGTCCCCGCGCCGAACGAACTGCGCATGCACCGTCCATCAAATTTCCCAGCGTGCATTGCTCTAAATGACGTCGCTTGGACGTCATTGGTTTCGACGTGAACGTAAATTACGTCCATCCGTATTCGCGAACGACTTACGCAAACGACGTAAAAAATTAAAAATTTGATCCAGGAACGACGGCCATACTTAACATAGGATACGCCGCATATAGCAGGGGTAACTATACGCCGGAAAAAGCCGAACGCAAACGAAGTAAAAAAAAAGCGCCGAGCGGTCGTTCGTTTCTGAATCGGCGTAACTCCTCATTTGCATATTCCTTGCGTATACAAACGGAAGCGCCACCTAGCGGCCAGCGTGAGATTGCAGTCTAAGATCCGACGGTGTAAGTCACTTACACCTGTCGGATCTTAGGGATATCTATGCGTAACCTGATTCTATGAATCAGGCGCATAGATACAACGGCCGGACTCAGAGATACGCCGTCGTATCTTCTTTCTGAATCCGGGCCCACATCTATAAGGCCCCGTACTCACGACCAAACATGTCTGCTGAAACTGGTCCGCAGGCCAGTTTCAGCAGACATGTTTGGTCGTGTGTGGGCGCGAGCGGGCCGAATTCCAGCAAACATTTGCCCGCCGGGCCTTTTCCCAGCGGACAAATATTCCTGGACTTGTTTTAAAACAGTCCGCTGGAATCCTGCCCGCTCGGACATGTACGGTCGTCAGTACAGACCTACCGTACATGTCCAGGCGCCCGCCGTCCCTCGCATGCGTCGAATGACTTCGACGCATGCGTGGAAGCATTTTAAAGGCGGCCCGCCCACGTCGCTGCGTCATTGTCGCGGCGACACCGCGTCATCGACGCGGCGACACCGCGGACACGCCCCGCGTATTGTTTACGCGCGGACTTCTGTACGATGGTGTGTACAACCATCGTACAGAAGCCCTCTGGCAGACATGTATGGTGAAAACGGTCCGACGGACCGCTTTCACCATACATGTTTGGTCGTGAGTACCCGGCCTAACAGGGCAATAGGGAAACATAGTTTAGTGTCCAAAAAAACAGGGCCAAAGGGCCACAGGTTGGGCACCAGGGCCCTAGAGGCAGATGACTGGAGTGACTGGTGTGAATAGAGGCCCCTTGACATAAATAGTTCTCTAATGCCACGCACACACGATCGGAAATTCCGACCAGAAAACTGTGGATTTTTTTTTCCGACGGAATGTTGGCTCAAACTTGTGTTGCATACACACGGTCACACAAATCTTATCGGAAATTCCCAACGTCAAGAACACAGTGACGTACGACGAGCCGAGATCAATGAAGTTCAATAGGCAGTTCGGCTCTTCTGCTTGATTCTGAGCATGCATGTTTTTTTGTGCATCGGAATTGCATACAGATGATCGGAATTTCCGACAAGAACTTTTCTTGTAGGATAAATTGAGAACCAGCTCTCAAATTTTTGTTGTCGGAAATTCCGACAGAAAATGTCCAATGGAGTGTACACGCGGTCGGAATTTCTGACCAAAAGCTCACATCAAACTTTTCTTGTCGGAATTTCCGATCGTGTGTACGCAGCATTACAGTACTGAAGCTGTGTAGAAGTGAACCCTTGGATAAGTATCTTGTTTTTTTACTTTTATTAACTGCCTGATAAGTCAGTTCCTGCTGGAGGACTTCCTTCCTTAACAACCTGGACAGTAAACGTTAATTAATAAAGTCCCACCATTCCCCCATTCCCCTCTTTTTTCTAAGCTGGGCAGTAACTTGTTGGCATAGTCATATACCAGTCCCTAGAGCAGGGGTCTCAAACTCAAATTACCTGAGGGCCACAAGACAAGTTTTCATAAGCCATGGGGGGCCGCATGCAAACTTTCAAACTTCAAAAACAACAGCACTGGTGTCAGCGAACATATTATTACCACCAGCACTGGTGTCAGCGAGCGCATTATTACCACCAGCACTGGTGTAAGTCAGGGTTTGACAAATTTGCTTGGAATCTAGGAGCCAGCTAAAAAAGTTAGGAGCCAGAAAACGCACCCCGTCCCGACGAGCTTGCGCACAGAAGCGAACACATACGTGAGCAGTGCCCGCATATGTAAAAGGTGTTCAAACCACACATGTGAGGTATCGCCGCGATTGGTAGAGTGAGAGCAATAATTCTAGCTCCTCTGTAACTTAAAACATGCAACCTGTAGATTTTTTTAAACGTCGCCTATGAAGATTTTAAAGGGTAAAAAAGTTTGTCGGCATTCCACAAGCGGACGCAATTTTGAAGCGTGACATGTTGGGTATGAATTTACTTGGCGTAACATTATCTTTCATAATATTAAAAAAAATGGGGATAACTTTACTGTTGTCTTATTTTTTAATTAAAAAAAGTGTAATTTTTTCCCAAAAAAGTGCGCTTGTAAGACCGCTGCGCAAATACGGCGTAACAGAAAGTATTGCAACAATCGCTATTTTATTCTCTAGGGTGTTAGGATAAAAAATATATATAATGTTTGGGGGTTCTAATTAGAGGGAAGAATATGGCAGTGAAAATAGTGTAAAATGACATTAGAATTGCTGTTTTAGGCCCCATTCACACCTAGGCGTTTTTACGCCTGAAGCGCACTGCTCACAAACGCCAGAGGGGAGAATTAACATTATTCCCTATGGTGACTGTTCACACCTGAACGCCCAAACGCCTGTCGCGCGAAGCTCAAACAAGTCCCGGACCTTTTTTTGTCGCGCGAATCGCGCGACAGCGGCGTTTGAGCGTTTTTTTTCCCCATAGAAAGTAATGGGAAACGCGCGTATTGAGCGTATCGCGCGACAACGGGCGTTTGCTATGGGCGTTTCGTCGCTTTAATCAATAGAACTTGTCGCCCATGCAGAAGATTAAAAAAAATCTACCAACATAGCAACAAGTGATGAAAAGATGATAATTTTTCCTATTGGCTAAAATAAGAAACGCCGAAGTACAAAAACGTCGCACGACGCTGTATGCAAACGCGCAAATAAGCATGAATACGCGCAAAAAAAACGCCCGAAAAAACGTCCGAACGCCCTACGCTCAGGTGTGAATGCAGCCTAACTTGTAATGCTTAACTTGTAATACCAACGGCCACCACCAGATGGCGCCAGCTCACATATGGTGGTAATAACTTGTAATACCAACGGCTCACCACCAGATGGCACCAGCTCAAAAAAAAAAAAAAAAAAAAATGTTTTTTTGCTCCCCTCACTTCCACCCTGCCTGAGGGCCATTTATAACTGGTCCGCGGGCCGCAAATGGCCCGCGGGCCGGTACTTTGAGACCACTGCCCTAGAGGGAGCTGCCTTAACCATATGCAGCACAACAGCATATAAAGACATTTTAGACAATGTGGCAACAGCTTGAGTAGGGCCCTTTTCTGTACCAGCAATGTTGTGTGCCTATGTACAAAGACAGCTCTATAAAGTCATAGTTTGAGGTGGAGGAACTCAAATGGCCTGTACAGAGTCCTAACCTCAATCCTACTGAACACCTTGGAATGAATTGGAATGTTGATGGCTAATTACGGTAGGTCTTCTTATCCATCCTCAGTACTTAACCTCACAATTGCTTTGTTGGCTAACGTGCTAGCGTCCATATGGATGAATGGACCTTCCAATCAAGTCCACCTGAAAAACTGACAGGCAAACCTGATTGTAATTCCCGTCTGGACCACCTATCAAGGTAAGGAGCGCCTGCAGATAAAACTAAACTGTGCATCTTTGGCCAAAGTTGAATATTGCTCTTTCTATGGGTATAGGGCATTTACATGCCTCCCAAAGCCTGGCCTTAAAACTCCCAGACATGGCATCATCCTGTACTGCCTTGTTGCTAGGACATTGCTAAGGCACTCCCAGCTGATTCAAACCCTCCTCACATGCACTCTCTCTCTACCCTGTTGCAGTAGCTTTGAGCTCAGCAATGCTGCGATGGAGGAGGTAGTTGACTGCGGATGTGAGGGAGTTCGAGAGCTCGCTCCCGTGATGGTGGGGGTGAACAGTACTGTCTGGGAGTGTTTAACTGCTGTTCTACGGCAGCAGGTCGGCTCCCCTGCACGAGAGCCTGTACAATAACGTCGGCTCTCTAAGCAGCCACTAGGGGCGGGTGCGCGCACCCCGCTCGTCCCTGACTCCTGCAAGCGTGCCCGATCGCTGCCGGGCACCCGCGATTGCTCGTTACAGAGCGAGGACCGGGAGCTGTGTGTGTAAACACACAGCTCCCGGTCCTGTCAGGGGAGAAATGCCTGACAATGTATGAACAATGATTAGTCATTTCCCCTAGTGAGGCCACCCCCCCCTACAGTTAGAACACACCCAGGGAACATACTTAACCCCTTCCCCGCCCCCTAGTGTTAACCCCTTCCCTGCCAGTGGCATTTTTATAGTAATCCAATGCATTTTTATAGCATTTTAATCGCTATAAAAATGCCAATGGTCCCAAAAATGTGTCAAAAGTGTCCGAAGTGGCCGCCATAATGTTGCAGTACCGAAATAAAATCGCTAGTAAAAAAAAAATGCCATAAAACTACCCCCTATTTTGTAAACGCTATAACTTTTGCGCAAACCAATCAATAAACGCTTATTGCGATTTTTTTTTTACGAAAAATATGTATAAGAATACGTATCGGCCTAAACTGAGAACTTTTATATATTTTTGGGGGATATTTATTATGGTAAAAAGTAAAAAATATTCATTTTTTTCAAAATTGTCGCTCTATTTTTGTTTATAGCGCAAAAACTAAAAAACGCAGAGGCAATCAAATACCACCAAAAGAACGCTCTATTTGTGGGAAAAAAAGGACGCCAATTTTGTTTGGGAGCCACGACCGCGTAATTGTCAGTTAAAGCGACGCAATGCTGAATCGCAAAAAGTGCTCTGGTCTTTGACCAGCAATATGGTCCGGGGGTTAAGTGGTTAAGCAACATCCTAGCAACAGAGCAGGATGGGCCCCCTAGGCCTGTTTTATTCCTTTTAGACAACGCAGGAGTTATTTATTTACACAGGATGGGATGAGGCCATCTCTGGAAGATTTTAGACCAGGCTTCAGCAGGTAGAAAGATGGCCTTCACCTATATAAAAGGGCATTTTCCAACGTTAATCAAAGCTGCACAGTTTGGGCCAGATTCGGCTGATACGCCGTTGAAATTTTAAAAATAACGTTGTTTGCGTAAACCGTCCGAGAATACGGAATTACGCTACGCGCGTCGCCGTTCGAAAAAATTACGTCACGGCGCGCAAAGCACGACGGGAATTACGAAACGGAGCGTGCGCAGTAGGTCCGGCGCGGGAGCGCGCCTAATTTAAATGGCACACGCCCATTTAAATTGGCCCGCCTTGCGCCGGATTTCATCGCAAGTGCTTGGTGAATCAGGCACTTGCCATGAAAACTTGCGGCGGTGTAACGTATCTACGATACGTTACGCCGCCGCAGTTATATGTGAATCTGGCCCTTTGTTTCTAACCTGCAGGTGCCCCTTTAAAGTTTGCTTTTTATCTCCTGCGCCAGACGAATAAACGCCATCACATGGCACACAAAAAAAAAAAAAAAACATTTATGCCATCACTTCCAGGCTCTTTGGTATTATTTAACTGGCAGATTCCCACAGTTCTGGTCAGCCGACCTGTTTGTATGAGAATTAAATAAAACAATATTTACTCATGGCACCTTCATTCATCATAATGGAGAGGACTGATAAGATTGGCAGTAAACCAGCGTGGGATCAACATTTCTGCCATGGGGCTGTTTATTCAGAAATAACTGTGTCGTTACCTGAAGACCAACTCCTGGTTATTAGTAACCCTTGTCTTGTTCTTTGGGTCGGTGACCTCCTGGTATAGATACTCTTTGACTCCCACTGATGCTTTGGCAGCCCCACTATCTATATGGTTGTCTCTTTGATATTAGTAACCCCCTCCTTCCACCCCTAACTACCGGCTGAAAAAAAATCCAAATGCCCATTTTACTTACCTGATGCTATATATCGTATTTATCGGCATATAACACGGGAAGTTTCAGGAAAAAAATGTTCCACACCCCCCTGCGTATAACACGCAGGCACAGTTTACACTTTATTTTCAGGGTAAAAAAGTGAGTGTTATACGCCAGTAAATACAGAAGTTACATGACGATTCTTCTGTTTACCTTCCAGGTCTTCTTTAGGTGGCCACATTACCTCCTGGGTGTGCATACCTCCTAGTGGTGGTCCTCTCCCGTTGCTGCTGTTTTTACACACTAAGGCTATGTTCAGGCCCCATACACACGATAGAATTTATCCGCGAATACGGTCCAGCGGACCGTTTCCGCGGATAAATCCTCTCGAGGATTTCGGGGGATTTTCATGCGATGGAGTGTACACACCATCGCATTGAAATCCGCGCCGAAATCCTCTGGCGATGACGTGTCGCGCCGTCGCCGCGATTATGACGCGGCGACGTGCGCGACGCTGTCATATAAGGAATTCCACGAATGCGTCGAATCATTACGACGCATGCGGGGGATCCCTTCGGACGGATGGATCCGGTGAGTCTATACAGACCAGCGGATCCATCCGTTGGGATGGACTCCAGCAGATGGATATATTCTGCATGTCAGCGAATATTCGATCTGCTGGAATCCATCCCAGGGGAGATATATCCGCGGAAACAGATCCGCTGGCGTGTACACACCATAGGATCTATCCGCTGAAACCCATTTGCTGGGATTTATCTGCGGATGGATTCTATCGTGTGTACGGGGCCTCACACTTGCGGTGGGGGGGTTCAGTAAAAAAACACGATTGAGACACATTTTATCACCCCCAACTGCCCCCTCCTAAAGCGGAACTAAGCCCATTGGCCCAGATTCTGAAAGGGCTTACGACGGCGCAACGCCATGTGCGCCATCGTAAGTCCTAATCTGGGCCATCGTATCTATGCGACTGATTCATAGAATCAGTTACGCATAGATAACCATTAGATCCGACAGGCGTAAGGCTCTTACGCTGTCGGATCTTAAATGCAATTTTTTTTTTCGCCGCTTGGTGTCGCCTCCGTCGTTTTCCCGATCGAGTATGCAAATTAGCAAAATACGCAAATTCCTGAACGTACGCACGGTCGACGCAGTGAAGATACAACGTTTACGTTAGATTTGCGACGCGTAAAGTTGCCCCTGCTATATGAGGGGCAACCAATGTTAAGTATGGCCGTCGTTCCTAAATTTAAAAATGGGGCTGGACGCCATTCACGTTCACGTCGAAACCAATGACGTCCTTGCGACGTCATTTCGCGCAATGCACGTCCGGAAATTTTAGGGACGGCGCATGCGCAGTACGTTCGGCGCGGGAACGCGCCTAATTTAAATGATCCACGCCCCCTACCCGAATCATTTGAATTAGGCGGGCTTGCGCCGGGGAATTTACGCTACGCCGCCGCAACTTTACAGGCAAGTGCTTTGTGAATCAAGCACTTGCCCGTAAAACTTGCGGCGGCGTAACGTAAACGAGATACGTTACGCCCGCATAGTTTTACGCCGAGATACGAGAATCTGGGCCATTGTCCTTAAAAGGGGGAAAGCAGCAAAAGCTGGATTTTTGCATGCATTGTAATGTGTGTTTGCGTGCTTTTATGCACGGGGACGCAGGCTGGATGGCACAGGCTCGGTGGGAGGAGGGGATAGCAACAAGCTGCATCGGTAAGGGCACAGGTTGGATGGCACAGGCTGGATGGGAGAAGGGGACAGCAACAAGCTGTATCGGGGGGGGGCACAGGCTGGATGGCACATGCTGGGTTGCACAGGGGACACAGGCTGGGTGGCACAGGCTGGGTGGGAGGAGGGGACAGCAACAAGCTGTATCAGCCAGACACAGCCTGGATGGCACAGGGAGCACAGGCTGGATGGGAGGAGGGTACAGCAACAAGCTGTAGCGGCGGGGCACAGGCTGAATCGGAAAGGTTCATTGGGACACAGGCTGAATTAACCCCTTGCATCCCGAATGGTCAGTGCTTCTCCCTGGGGATTTCACATGGGCTGTAGCATGAAGATGGGGGCTCTGTTTGAGGGGGGGCAGAATGAGTGGTTAGAGGAGTAAGGGGGGCTATTAGTGGAGGCCAGGGGGTCATTAGTAGAGAGATGGGGATCTATTAGTGGGGTGTGGGTGTTTAGTTTGTGGGGTAAGGGTCTGTAATATTATAAGAGTTGGTGGTTGTGTCAGTCATTGGGGCAGTCTGAGGTGTCAGTAGGTGGGGGAAATGATCAACAAACTTGTTATGTATATATGGGGCATCATCCTGACAACCCAGACTGGAAATCAGAGAAATTAACCATATTCTTGGTTTCCAAGGTTAATATGTTATGATCATGCACCTCCGTACATGATCGTTACCTACAGTATTCACTTGCTGAGGAAACAAATGTTCATCTTCTTTACCTTTTTATTTATGATTACATTTTCATGTTTTTTTTCAATATCCATTAAAAAAAAGTTTACTAGACCGTTGAGATCGAACCTTATTTATCTTCTATGTATTACAGGAGTGCACTTTTTTCTGCACTACTGTGACCCGTTTTCAGCTGATAGCTATGGGGTGGAGCTATTGACATTATGGAGCTGCTCAAGGCCCTGGAAAGATCCTGACAATGGCCCAGATTCAGGTAGAATTGCGCGATATTTGCGGGGGAGCAGGGCAACGATTTTGCCCTGCGCCCCCGCAAATATTTTGCGCTGCCCTCGATTCACGGAGCAGTAGCCGGGGGCGGGAATCATTTAAATTAGGCGCGCTCCCGCGCCGAGCGTACAGCACATGCTCCATCGGGAAACTTTCCCGACGTGCATTGCGGCAAATGACGTCGCAAGGACATCATTTGTTTCTAAGTGAATGTGAATGGCGTCCAGCGCCATTCACGTTTCACTTACGCAAACGGCGTGAAATTCAAATTGTGAATCAGTGGTAGTATGCAATTTGCATACTACACGCTGATACACAATGGGAGCGACCCCTAGCGGCCCCCGCAAGAATGCAGCCTAAAATCTGCGAGGCATAAGAGCCTTATGCCGCGCAGATTTTAGCCTGCAGTCGGTGTAACGAGGTTCCTGAATCAGGAGCACTTGTTACACCGGAGCAAGTAAGCACTTGCGCTGCGTAACCTATGGTTGCGCGGGCGCAAGTGCTTCTTGAATCTGGGCCAATATGATTTAAATGTGCCAATAAGTCTGACTAGCAGCTGGCTCATCCTCTCAGTACACCACTGGGAGGACTTGGCCAGCTGCTCTCTTCCCTCCTCAGCCCAGCACTAAAGTGAGCACTGGAGGGTCATAGCAGAGAGCCATTGAATGGCAGTCACCATTCTCTGTTGGAGGGCAGAACTGAGAGATCAGGAGTCTTTGATCCATCACTTCTCAATGCAGAGTCAGCAGTGGCCAAATGCAGCATTGGATCAATGTTGCATCCCCTTAGGTTAGTATAATTGTATTGCGTAACACTGTACTTCTCTTTTAAAAAAATAAATAAAAATGTTCCTCCTTATACAATTATGCATATTGACTTTAATGTATGCAAGGAGTTGCGTCCTGTTAGAGCGCATTGACACAGGTTTTTTCCCCTCTAAAATAGGAAGGGACTACCCGAAGTATAAGTGATCAAACTGTCAGCTCCGGTCAGTCACCACGTGAGGTTAGTTCAGCGATCTGCCCCGCTGAGCTGTTGTGTTCTGACAAGGGGAGCCCCCCCCCCCCCCAGAACACTCTTATCAGCACTCTTTGCCATTGGCTGAGCGCACTGATCAGGATTTGTTTGGATGCTGGTTTTCCAGCATGCTCATTCGACATAAGCAGGCCAAATGGCTGGCGTCTGTCAGACAGCGTGACAAACACACCGGTCGAAGGTCTGATTTATTTATTTTTTGAAACACCCGTTGTCCTGACATTTGGGCTGTGTGTACCCAACTTAAAGCGGTTGATTCGGGTGACACCTTGTTTCACATCTCAATTACTTTTTTCAGAAACAAGCGCTAAAAAAAAAAAAAAAGGAAAGTTGTAAATCACTTTCACAATAAAGACAAAGGGCCAGATTCCCGTACATCCTGCAGCGGCGCCGCGTAAGCTATTTACACTACGTCGCCACTACTTACAGGAGCAAGTGCCGTATTCTCCAAGCACTTCCTCCGTAATTTGAGGCGGCGTAGTGTAAATGGCCCGGCGTAAGGCCGCGTAATTCAAAGGGGGCGGCTTGTATTTAAATTAAACGCGCCCCCGCGCCGATCGAACTGCGCATGCGCCGGGCGTTAAAATAGCCCAGTGCGCTTGCTCCAGCTCACGACGGAAAACGTCAATGACGCCGACGTTTAAAACGCCGTTTTTTCATCCGCGCATGCCCAGAAGCTACTTATGAAGCGAGCTTCAATGGAAAAACGTGGTGAACGTAACCTCGCTTTGCTAGAACATTGTGAGAAAAACGATGGTGTGTAGGCAACTTCGTCTTTGAAAATTTAAGTTTCAATAACGTCATTTTTTACTTCACAGAAAATGTCTATTTTTTTCATCACATAAAGTGATGGTGTGTACGGGGCATAAGGCCCCGTACACACGAGGGGATCTCTGCTGGAAACGGTCCGCCGGACCGTTTCCAGCGGAGATTCCTCCTCCGGATTTGGATCCGATGGCTTGTACTCACCATCGGATCAAAATCCGCGCGGAATTCATCCGCGGTGACGTGTCGCGCCGTCGCCGCGATGATGACGCGGCGACGTGCGCGACGCTGGAATGTAAGTACTTCCACGCATGCGTCGAATCATTACGACGCATGCGAGGGAGGGGAGCGGACGGATTGATCCGGTAAGTCTGTACAGACCACCGGATCAATCCGCTGGACCCGATTCAAGCGGATACATTTCTTAGCATGCTAAGAAATTTATATCCGCTTGAAATCGATCCGGCCGAGAGATCTCCGCGGATAAATATCCGCTAGGCCGTACAGACGACCGGATTTATCCACTGGAACTGATCCGCGGATCAATCCCAGCGGATAGATCCGGTCGTGTGTACGAGGCCTAAGAATCAGTCGCATAGATACGCCGGGCCAGATTAGGACTTACGACGGCGCAAATGGCGTTGCGCCGTCGTAAGCCCTTTGAGAATCTGGCCCAAAGTTTACTATTGTTAACCACTTCAATACCAGCCACCGTCATATGACGTTCACAAAGTGGCTCTACCATCCAGAGTGGACGTCATATGACGTCCTGGACTTTGAAGGGGGATATCTGAATGATGCCTGCAGCTAGAGGCATCATCCAGATATCTATCTCTTGTGCCAGCGATTCTGCGCAACATAAGAACGATCATAGCGGGGGTTCCACCGCTAGTCGTTCTTACAGGCGGCGGGAGGGGACACCCCCCCTCCCGCCACCATCCGGTGCTTCTCCGGGCTCTCCCGTGCCATCGGGGGCCCGGAGAAAGAATCGTCCGGCGCTGGCAGGAAGTATAGAGATGACTGGTGACCAGATGGTCACCAGTCATCTCTATGACCGTCGGAGGACCCGGGCGCGATGTGATGACATCACGCCCGGGTCCCGTAAGTAAACAAAGCCGCGATTGCGGCTGTAAGCCACATTATTCATGAGATCAGTGAATTTTTTTCACCGATCTCATGGTTTCCAGCCTGGAGGAGAGATGTGGGGTCTTATTGACCCCGCATCTCTTCATAAAGAGGACCTGTCACACACATTCCTATTACAAGGGATGTTTACATTCCTTGTAATAGGAATAAAAGTAGTAAAAAAATAAAAAATAAATAAAAAAAGTGTAAAAAAATAAATAAATATGTAAAATAAATAAATAATAATAATAAAAAAAAATTAAAACGCCCCTGTCCCCGGTAGCTCGCGCGCAGAAGCAAACGCACACGTAAGTCCCGCCGACATATGTAAACGCCGTTTAAACCACATATGTGAGGTATCGCCGCGTGTATTAGAATGCCAGCAACAATTCTAGCACTAGATCTCCTCTGTAAATCTAAACTGGATACCAGTAAAAAAATTCAAAGCGTTGCCTATGGAGATTTTTAAGTACCGAAGTTTGGCGCCATTCCATGAGTGTGCGCAATTTTAAAGCGTGACATGTTAGGTATCTATTTACTCGGTGTAACCTAATCTTTCATATTTTACAAACAAATTGGGCTACCTTTACTGTTTTGTTATTTTTTTTAATTCATGAAACAATTTTTTTCCCCCAAAAAAAGGCGTTTGAAAAATAATTGCGCAAATACCGTACAAGATAAAACGTTGAAATGACCGTTGTTTTATTCCCTAGGGTGTCTGCTAAAAAAAACATATATAATGTTTGGGGGTTCTGCGTAATTTTCTAGCAAAAAAAATATGATTTGTACATGTAGGAGAGAAGTGCCAGAATAGGCCTGGTATGGAGGTGGGTATAAGAGCCCTGTATGGAAGAGGTTAAACAAGTAAGCACACGGACGGGACATTACTATAATATAGTCTGATCTTTCATTTGTGCTATTGTGTCATAATTAAATCAAATATATTTCTCTGGTAATTACACCCCCAACATCACCTGTTTAATCTTTTTTTTTTTTTTCAATTTTTTTATTTATACAGTCCAGCAAAAGACAAAACCCACAGGGTCAACATAAGAAAAAGTATTATAAACAACTTGGTACCTGAAGACATACATAATTACATGTCACAACATTGTGCGTTCCCCCCTTTAAGAAGGGGGGGGGGGGTCTAAGAATGTCAAGCGGGTATATCTCCAGAGATCCTGGACCATTCTGGCTACAACCTTCACCTGATTTACATGCGTCAAAAATTCCACTATCCAAAAAACGGAGAGTGGTCATTTGCCTGGTTCTTGAGCAGAGATATTTTCCCCACGGGTTTCGTCTTTCCCCGTCACCTGTTTAATCTTTAGTTGCGGCACGACTTCAAAGAACTAAAGTAGCTTGAACACTAGAAGAGTGCCAGACTACACGCGTCCTTTTTGCCCCTTGACTCCTTTCTTACAAGCCATTACTCACACCTCCCAACTTTTTGAGATGGGAACAAGGGACACCTATCAGCAAAAGTATGCAGGCATAGGACACACCCCTTGTCACGCCCCCTTAAAGGAGAATGAACAGAAAATAAAAGATTGGTTCAACCCACAAGTGCTTTTTTTTTAATTTTTACCACTAGTATTTGTTTATATTGGCTTTTAGAATTTCCAAATGCAGCAATTTAGAAATCAGATGAAAGGTTTAACCACTTGCCGACCTCCTCATGTAGATATACGTCAGCAGAATGGCACGGACAGGCACATGTACGTACCTGTACGTCCTCTGCTTGACGTGGGTCCGATCGGGACCCCCCCCTGCTACATGCGGCAGTCGGTAAGCCTCGGGGAGCGATCCGGGACGACGGCACGGCTATTCGTTTCTAGCCGCCCCGTCGCGATTTCTCCCCGGAGCTGAAGAACGGCTTCCCCGTGCTTCACTATGGCGGCGCATCGATCGAGTGATCCCTTATATAAGGGAGACTCGATCGATCACGTCAGTCCTACAGCCACACCCCCCTACAGTTGTAAACACACACTAAGTGAACACTAAATGTTACAGCGCCCTCTGTGGTTAACTCCCAAACTGCAACTGTCATTTTCACAATAAAGAATGCAATTTAAATGCATTTTTTGCTGTGAAAATTACAATGGTCCCAAAAATGTGTCAAAATTGTCCGAAGTGTCCGCCATAATGTCGCAGTCACGAAAAAAAACGCTGATCGCCGCCATTAGTAGTAAAAAAAATAAAAATGCAATAAAACTATCCCCTATTTTGTAAACACTATAAATTTTGCGCAAACCAACCGATAAACGATTATTGCGATTTTTTTTTACCAAAAATAGGTAGAAGAATACGTATCGGCCTAAACTGAGGGAAAAAAAAAATTTGTATATATGTTTTTGGGGATATTTATTATAGTAAAAAGTAAAAAATATTGCATTTTTTTCAAAATTGTCGCTCTATTTTTGTTTATAGCGCAAAAAATAAAAACCGCACAGGTGATCAAATACCACCAAAAGAAAGTTCTATTTGTGGGGAAAAAAGGACGCCAATTTTGTTTGGGAGCCACGTCGCACGACCGCGCAATTGTCTGTTAAAGCGACGCAGTCCCGAACTGTAAAAACCCCTTGGGTCTTTAGGCAGCATATTGGTCCGGTCCTTAAGTGGTTAGTGCTGGGAAACACTTTTTGATAGATAAAAAGTGCATTTTATATACATCTCTATAGATCAGACCAAAATGAGGGACAAATGAGGGATATTGCTCGGAATGAGGAACAGCTGGGAGCTATGCATTACTTGGTTTTCCCATGCAGTGGGGCTGTGCATGCACAGTATGTTTCAACGGCTAATTTTGTCTAGGGGTGAGGAACAAGCTTATACTCTCAATCCTTCTATCCACCTAAAAATAAGGTTCCCCCATTCAAGTGGCGAGTTGTTCTTGGTCTTTGGAGCCTGGTCTGTGCTCCATGATGTTAGAAACAGTCCACAACTGAAGACTGCCGAACCGATCGTGTGCTGGGAGGATCTCAGTATTAGGTAAGTAGGTCTCCGTTATCCTCTCCCCTAAACAAAAAAAAAAGAGCAAATTACATGTGCAGGGTGGTCACAGCCCCACTGCATAGGAAACATTTTTATGTAAATGTTTTAAGCTACATAATGAGCTTTCTACTTACCGTATAAGCCGACCCGAAAATAAGCCGAGGCACCCAATTTTACCACAAAAAAAAAAAAATGGGAAAACGTATTGACTCGAGTATAAGCCTCGGGCAGTGATGGCGAACCTTGGCACCCCAGATGTTTTGGAACTACATTTCCCATGATGCTCAGCTACATTGCAGAGTGCTTGATCATCATGGGAAATGCAGTTCCAAAACATCTGGGGTGCCAAGGTTCTCCATCACTGGCCTAGGGTGTCCATCTGCATGCCTCACTGTGTCCATGACTAGGACTTCCGTTTAACATGGAAGTATATAGAAGGGGTGCCCGGCTTTGAAAAAACGGTGCTCCCCGGCCGTAGGTGCCCCCAGGCAGTAAACTTTGCACACCTGTAGAGGAGAAAACTGGGGCTATAAGTGTGCCAAGTTTCGGGTCCAGGAGACCTACGGCCGGCCGGTACCGGGTCACAAATTTACCGTAGAAATGACCGTTTAACATGGAAGTCTATGGAAGGGGTGCCGACTTTGGAAAAAAAAAATCGTTGCTCCCGGCCGTAGGTCCACCGGACAACAAACTTTGCACACTTGTAGAGGAAGAGGCTATATGTGTGCCAAGTTTGGGGTCCAGGGGACCTACGACCAGCCGGTACCGGGTCCCCAAAGTCCGGGAGATCAGACGCAAAAAGGTGACTCGAGTATAGGCTGAGGGGGGCATTTTCAGCCCCCCCAAAAAAAAAAAATGTGCTGAAAAACTTGGCTTATACTCGAGTATATATGGTAGTTTTATCTTTTTTTTATAAGTCAACTTAGGCCCCCTTCACATGTGCGGACCGTATGTCCGCATTTTCATCCATCCGTTTGCGGGTGTCAGCGAATGAACATCTGCTGACACCCCTAATCACCTGCCTCCGCAAAGCTCCGATTTTGCGGACGGTCCGTGTTCATCCGATCCCCCCATAGGGGAGAGCTGAGAAAAGACAGGGTGGTCCCTGCACAGTGTGCGGAGACCGCCCTGTCAGCCGACGGCTCAGCGGGGATTTTACGGAGGATCCCCGCTGAGCTTACGGACACACGGAGGCGGATCTGCAGCACAGAAGGTTTTTCACCTTCACTGATCCAGCGTTCCCTCTGCTGCAGAACATCTTTTCTCCGTCTTTCTATTTGCATTAGAGAGCAGTTGATGTACTGATAAACCGCTATGTGGTTGTCTATAGATGCACATAGGCCGGATCAGGAGCATGGGTACCAAATTGGTAGATTGCCTGGTATGGGGGGGGGGGAGGGGAAGAGAGGGAGTAGACACGTCCAGTGGAGCTTGCAGCAGCCCGCAGCAGCCGAATAGCACCATGAAATTAGCGGTAAAGCGCAGCTAAAAACTGCGGCGCTTTACCGCCACCGCACTTCCCGCCCCAGTGTGAAAGGGGCCTTAGGCAATTCGAAGATTACGTTTTTAAGCTT